>NC_056741.1:1559141853-1559447686 GCF_019279795.1 Protopterus annectens
AGAATCTGCATAACTATGCAATATGATTTATAATTTTTATGAATACAATATTTTACTCTATTGACAATAATGAGTTTAAGTAAATGCTCATATACAAACAATTCAAGATTTTTTTGGAAGCTGTTGATAGAATTCACATGACAGAAAATAGATGCATCTTAATGCATGTAATGTCTGAATCATATTAGCCAAAGTTTTTGATTTAAATGAATGTTAGAACATAATTTTCTCTCCTCTTGATTTCTAACATTAAGATTATTTGAATGCTATTAGAATACAAGTGTTATATATTACATAGATCTATATAATAGTATGAACAGTTTTAAAAAAAAAAAAAAAAAAAAGTTTATTTTAGTTTATATGATGCTGTTTTACCAAATGTGTAGTTTTGTCTTGATAGATAATTGAATTGAAAACTGTTAACCTCAGTTAAATATAACTAGTATTAAATTGATAAGGTGGTAGCTGAGGTACTGCTGCTTAGGGTAGGGGGTTAACTTGAGTAGTAAATACTGCTCTAAGTTGGAGTTTTCAACTCCAGGCGGGATGCAAGGTTTAATCCTTACATTATTTTCACTTGTTCATTGTTATATGTATATAGTTTTGACATCCACAATATATTTTGTACACTCATTGTCACTACAAACAAAATTGAATCCTATACAAAATCCCATAAGAGATTTAATAAATACAGCTATATTTAAAGGTACACCTAAAAGAGGAGATGTAACATTATTTATCTTGTTATTTGTTATTTCGATCATAAGATTCTTGAGTTTTAAAAATGCCAAATGACATCTTTAAAAGGAATTTCTTTAAACATTAATGGATTGAATAATCCGTGTAAAAGGGCAAGCCTAATAAGATACATTAATCTACACAAGGCCAATCTAGTCTTCCTACAAGAAACCCATCTCGTGAAAAAAGATATTGATAAACTAGCCACTAATAAGTATACAGTACTGGTTAGTTCAGAACACACTCAGAAAAAAAGAGGAGTGGCTATTTTATGGAATAAAAGTATGCCCATTCCTAAAACCATTAAGTCTTATCAGGATGACAAAGGAATGTTTTGTATGGTTACAATACAAATTAATGGGAAGACTTACACTTTAATTAATGTATATTGGATACCTGGAATTGGTATTAATACAGTGAAACATCATATTGATAAGATCATATCATTCTCTGTAGGGGATATTATTTTAGCTGGTGATTTTAATTGTATACTACATGAAAGTGATACTACCACTATAAAGAAAAGAAGAATTACATCTAATGCAAAACATTTAAATGATTTTGCTAATTCTTATCATTTGAATGATATTAATAATCAGATAGAGTCAAAATCATTACCATACACCTTTTTTTCTAACAGATACAAAACCTATTCAAAAATAGATAGGGTCTTTATTTCTAACCAGATGGTAACAGATTTAATTAATTCCAAAATCATTTCATGTCCTATATCTGATCATAACTCAATTGTTTTTGAATTCATGATAAAAATACTCATAATGTTCAGATCAAAAGGATACCAGCATACTTAACTCAGCTAAAAGACTATAAAGAATATATACTTTCAGAAGTACAACATTTTCTAGACATAAATAATACTCCTGAAGTCTCCATTGTCTATGTTTGGGATGCCTTAAAATCATATTTATATGGACAAAGTATCAGATGGTATAATAACAAAAGGAAATCTTGGGATAAGGAATTGTTAGATATTCAAAGTAAACTAGACTCTTATAAACATAATAATAAAGAAAATATTATGGACAAGAAAGTTATTGAAGAAATAAACAAACTAAATGAGAAATACAAAGAAATTTTAACTCATAAAGTTAAAATAACTTTAGAGAATACAAGTTTTGTCTTATTCAATAAGCCCCAAATACTTACATAGACTTAAAAATAAAACAAAAGATTGAATAAACAAAACCATATCAAAGAAATCTTTTCTCTAAGGAAAAGAAGAATGTTTCTAGTATACCAGAAATACTGGATGAATTTAGAAATCACTTTCACAAGATTAACCATAACAACATTAACATGGAACCTAAAGATAAAATAAAGGAGTTTATAACCACAAACATGAATAAAAGCTTAATAAACAACAGATTAAACTATTGGACAAGAGTATTTCATATACAGCAGTTATTACACAAATAAATAAGCTTAAATCAAACAAAGCACCGGGTAATGATGGTATTATACCAGAGATATATAAAATCCTTTCTAAAACTACATATTCATTAATACATAAGGTTTTATTCTGGCCCAAACTGAGTTAATAACCCCCATCTTGGCAATATACATTTATTTCACCAATTTTAAAACCTAATAAAGATCCAACTAGATGTTCTTCATATCGACCCATCTCATTACTTAATGTTGATTATAAAATGTTTATGAGTATTTTGCTGATAGATTGAAGACAATTATCCCCGGCATTATAGACATAGATCAGACGGGCTTCATTGTAAATAGAAATACTTTTGATAATATAAGAAGAACTTTAACATTAATTGATTTTGCAAATAGGAAAAAGAAAGATTTAACACTTATTAGTCTTGATATCGTTTCAGCATTTCATTCAGTAAGTTGGGACTATCTGTTTACCTTACTGAAGTGCACAAATTTCTCTGATGCATTTGTAAATTTAATTGAGCATTTATACAAAGGAACGCTGGCTTATATTAAGGTAGGAACATATGTTTCACAAAAAATACCTATTCTTAAAGGTACAAAGCAAGGATGTCCACTTTCTCCACTATTATTCACTTTAGTAATGGAGCCTTGGGCTAATTTGATTAGAAACAGTACTGACGTAGAGGGTTTTGAAATAGAAGAAAATACAACATCAGAAATTCAACTTTTTGCAGATGATGTTCTAATTACATCAGCAGGATCTAATTCTTCTATGCAGTCTTTATTTGATAAAATGATGAATTTTAAAAATATTTCTGGTTTAATATTCAATGAAGAAAAACTAAAATACTACCTATATATACACGAAAAATACTCTCATTAGTGATTTTACTAAATATGTACCCAACTCAGGTCAGATAACTTATTTAGGTATAATACTATCTAAAGATATTAAATCTATTATATATAATAACTATAATACCTGTTTTCTTAATATACAAAATCTTGTTAATACCTGTAATAATATGTTTTTACTATGGAGGAGAGACTTACAATTATTAAAATGATAATATTCCCCAAGATTTTATACTTAATACAATCAATAATACTTTCACCTACAAAAATAACTATCAAGAAACTGAATACACTAATGTTAAATTTCTTATGGGCACCTAATAGACCTAGGATTGCATTAAAGAAACATACTAATAGTTGGTCTCAAGGGGTATTTCTTTTCCAGACTTTAATTTATATATTATCTCTTCTATTATAAAAGTTATTACTTTATTAATAGATCGGTCATATGTCACAAAATGGAAAGATTATTGGGAGCTAATTAGTATGCACTTCATGAAAATCTCCTTAACACATAAAAATATGATTATAAATAACTCCATGTTGTGGTTGCTAAAGGAATTTTGTACTTCACCTATTACACCTAAACATATGGTCTGTTACCCATTAAATATTATTATTAGTTATCGTAACTTTATATTCATGCACCCTAAGTATAGGGAATGGAATTTTATTGTATTCCCTATAATTTATACTCAGGGTATGCTTATGTCATCTACTTCTGAAGGAGCTCATTTAGCTATAGATAATAATCTAAAGTACTGGTATCAGCTGATATCTGATAATAAAGTTAAAAATCTAGATTTCTTAAAACAAGAATTTGATCTAAGAGAAACTTGCTGGTTAGAGGTTCAGATCTTTAGACAACATCTCATTGATAGAATAGATCTAATGTCTATAACAGTTAAAGAATCTATTCCAAAACTGATTGATTACTTGATAATAAATTTACAGCATAAAGTTTCTGATAAAGGTAAACTTTCATATATACATAAAATTATCAGACAAGAAACTTTTTACAATGTAGATTCATACTGGAATTATTTCACCTCTATTAATGGGGACCCACCAACTCAACAAGATAAACAATATATATTGGAATCTGCTTATAGCACTACATCTTCCATTGTCTGGAGACTTTATACATGGAAATTTTTACATAGATCTTTTTATACACCTTTGATGATGAATAAAATTAATAATAAAGATAATCTATGTAAGAGATGTAATGTAGAAATTAATGCTGACTGGGCTCATATGTTTTATGACTGTATGAAGTTGAAAGAATACTGGAAGTCAATTAATGAATTTTGCAGGCTCTTTTACAGATAATTTCATTATTTCTAAGTCTCTTATATTATTCAACACACGGTACCTCAATGTGTTAAAAGATTAAGCTTCCCTTGTTATGGTCTATCCTAGCAGTGGCTAGGAAAATAATAACTAGAAATTGGATTTCAGATACACCTCCTTCGTTCAATGAATTTAAAAATGTTATGAATATAATGTGTCATATGGAAATAAGCACAATTAGAATGAGAACAACTAGAAAAACATCACATTTTATTGTATGGGATAATTTACAAAATTTGTTAAAAAAATTCTAATTTCAATAGCACAGTATTTTAGTTTAATTAATTGATCTGATTGTAGTGGATGTCTTTGTAAATACTTTAGTTGTTTTGTTGAATATTATAATAATACCTATTTTTAATTATTTGTATAAAATTGTTATGATATTTCTCTTATATGTTAAAACAATAAACTTGTTTTGAAAAAAAAAAAAGAAGTTTAGTACAGACACTCAAGAGTATGTGTGCAGAATTCAGGTCAAATATCCAGCATTCCAGAATATTAGTAACACTATTCAGGAGGATCAGAATGTGAGTGCAGAAAGTACAGGTATAATTATCAGCACTGTTATTGGAAATAATGCATTTCTGAGCCAGAATTTATGGACAGTATAATGAGTGCAGAAGCTACAGGCATTAAGATTTGATTCAGATATTTTTGACATCTACCTCTTCTGTACCTAATCAAACATTCTTAACTGAACTACAGTGTTTGTTGACTTTATACTGAAAGGTACAAGAAGATTTGGCCCATAAAGGAAAGACTGGAACCTTTTCAGCACAGGTTTGGGTGACAGTTATTTCTAGTTCATTCCATATTCTACAGTCATAGCAATTCTTACACACACACACACACACACACACACACACACACACACATATATATATATATATATATATATATATATATATATATATATATGTATGTATATCTGCACAAACACTCCAAGATCACCAATGTCAGATTAGGAATGTACCAGTCTGCACTTTAGCTCATACATTTTTGCAGTTCTGGAACTCATATTTATGAGTCTTGGAATACCAAACAACTACCATTAACAATCTTTCTTTTCTTCCTGCTTAGAGACCACTAGGAGTCTCTGCTGGGGGGACTTCTATGAAAGTCCCAAGTACAAATTGGATGATTATTGCTTAGCACTGCCTTGCCAAGATGGTGAGTGAATATTTAGGCATTAGTTTTTAGGGTACTTACATATTATCGCAACCACATTCCATGCTCAGTGCAAACCTTTTCTCATCTCCATAAATGTTATATACAGTTTGCCCACATTTTGAAAAGAACGTCACATATAAATGTGACAAAGTAGTTGTTTTTCATGGAAAAGTAAACCAAGGACCAGTTGTCATACTTATCAAGGGTCTGTGCTTTTGCATTTAAGTTGTGCTATTCACTGAATACATGCCGGTACAAAAAATGTTGTTCGGTTTGCTCTGCAAGTGAACTTCATTCATTTTTATAAACCATCCCTTGATTTTTAAGTGCAGATATATAACGACACCCCTGCAGCCATGCCACCCCCTTTCAGGAAGCGCCCCTAGGGTATTTCTCTGCCAGGCATGAATGCATTCAGCATGACCGTTACAGCTGTGGTTCCCCATGTAAATGTCCCATGGACACCCATACAAGAAGCATTGTAATGCAACACCATTTTACGGCTTTCCTTTCAATGTTTGTATTTATATTTGTATAATAATATAAATGCCAATCTTTTTGGACTACATAATGTACTAGTGCTCATGAGCAAACCACCCTGTAAACACACGCTTGGAATCTGCTTGAGATATCTGTAGAAGAAGCAGTTTAATGACATACTATCTAACAGTTTTCCATGTAATATTTCGACAGACACATTTAATAATATACATTTCAAAGTATTTGGAGCAGAAAAATAACTGTTTAGGATAAGACTGGACTGTGAAAACACTGTTTAATGTGATTGCTATAATACGTGGAGCAGAAAATTTAGTGTTCATAAGACTGGACTGTGAAAACACAGTTGGAATGTGGTTACGATAATACGCAAGTACCGTTTTAACAATTTGTATACCCCATTCTTTCTCCTGTTCTCCATGTCTAGAAGCTTGTTAAAATAATTGTAAAAGAAAAGAAATACCCCACATCTTTCTCTGTAATCTACAGATTGAGTTTTCATGTTGATCACTGTTTCCTGTTGTAACCCCAGGATTCAGATACAGTAAAATTCCAACACAGGTCTCCAGTACTACTGCAATCTGTTTTATGACCTATCCACTTTGTGATATGCCATAATCTGTCCTATGACCTATTCATTTTGTGGCATGCTGTGATGTGTCCTATGACCTATCCATTTCATGGCATACTGTGATCTGTCCTATGACCTATCAACTTTGGAGCATGCTATAATTTGTCATATGACCTTTCCACTTTGTGGTATGCTATGAACTGTACTATGACCTATCCACTTTGTGGCATGCTGTCATCTGTCCTATGACCTTTCCACTTCTTCATGAACTGTAAATGTCATGTTTAATTTTTAATTATCCTATTTCTATTACTCTCTTTTCAACATTTTGCTTTTACTAATTTCATTGTCAAGAACAGAGCTGAAACAAGTTTCATTGCTTTTAATGACCACTTAAACTCCTCAGTGCAGTGCTCCCCAGTTGCAAACATTTCAGGAAAATTCTGGATTTCGTACTTAAATGTTCTCCCATTCATGACCTGTAAGCTTCCATTTTTCAGTCCATTTGCATCTGCAGGATACATATCAGCCCAACACATTCAGCACTTGCTGATCTTATCCTGCCCTTCTTTACATAACTTATCAGCAGTGAGAAAGCATCTGTGAATTAGTCTCATTTGTTTGTTACATTCCTGTTGCTATCATTTGAATGCATTACATGCAGATCTGATCCTGTTGCAGTCTCCTGCTTCTAGCAATACAACGCCTTTTATTTCCATTTGCTGTCTACTTTACATCTCTTCATTGGCATCTATCTATGTGGATCCACTCCTGCTTTTCTTCAAATCTTCTCATGTCCTGCAAATATTTTGTGTGTACAGCTTTATTCTTTCTGACTCTGACTTACCTCAACTTTTTATTGTCTTGCTGTGCTTCAGAAAATTCCACTATTCTCCTGGTGATCAGAAATCCTGCTTTACCTCTTCAAGGATTTTACATTTCCCACTGTTGCCCATCCTATCCCCTTATCTTCTTTAGCTGGTTTAGGTTTTTAATACTTCCATTTATCCACTTGGCCTTTTCCTGCTTTGGTTATTAGCACACAAGATGTGTGATTCACAAGCAATAATGTCCAGCAGGGTGTGTCTTACTGTGCAAATAACACACTCTGAGGGATGTTCTGAGGCTCGATGTAGCAGGTGGAGAGAGCATCTACACACTTTGAAGGCTGTTAGTTACACAATAACACACACCTTAGAGAATGCTTACAGAATGAGATATCTGTTAAATTGGTTTGTATTTGTTTGTGGGTTTTTCTTCTACATAATGTTTTTGTATATTTTTGATGTAAAATAGCTCTTCTACCTAATGCTTCAGACTTAATGCAGTATATGCAATTGTTAATGGAGTAAGTGTTTTACATCCAAAATATATGTTATGTAATTATTTAGTGTCCACACACACACACACACACACACACACACACACACACACACACACAAATTACAACCACTACAGAATGAACTGGCACTGCACCTAAGTACCATGTTCAATCATAGCCTCACCTCAGGCTATGTGCCTACTGAATGGCGCACAGTGACGGTTATCCCACTCCACAAAGGGGGTGCCACCACAGACCCCAGAAACTACCGCCCCATTACCCTGACGAGCCTGGTCTGCAAGGCCATGAAATGTATCATCTTGGAGCTTATAAACAGAGACATAGGTAACCTCCAAATCCTGGACCTCACTCAATTTGGATTTGTAAAAGGTAGATCATGTCTAGTAAACCTGATTAACTTCTTTGAAGTAGTCACTAGAGCTGTAGACAAGGGCAAGGTAGTGCACACAGCCTATCTTGACCCCGTCAAGGCTTTCGATACCATCCCCCACTCTGGAATTATAGATAAACTCACTAAACTGGGCATAAATCCCTATGTCAAAAGATGGGTGGCCAACTGGCTCACTGACAGAACCCACACAGTAAAAGTAGCCAACCACAAGTCCGACTTCAGACCAATGACGAGTAGAGTACCACAGGGTTCGGTCATGGGTCCTCTCCTGTTCTGGATCTACTTCTCTGAAGTGCAGGCCAACACAGAAGGTCTTTGGCTAACAAAGTTGACAGAATACTGCAAACTGAGAGCCATAATAGAATCACATTCTACAAAAGGGCCTTACAGAGACAGATGCTTGGTGTCAAAGTCATGGCCTCAAGCTCAATGCCAAGAAGTGTATTGTCATCCCCTTTGGGAAAAACTTGGTACCCATGAACTACCACATAGGCTCACTAAACACTGAAAGTGTGATAAGAGACCTCGGGACACAGGTCAAAAGTAGCCAACCACAAGTCCGACTTCAGACCAATGATGAGTAGAGTACCACAGGGTTCGGTCATGGGTCCTCTCCTGTTCTGGATCTACTTCTCTGAAGTGCAGGCCAACACAGAAGGTCTTTGGCTAACAAAGTTGACAGAATACTGCAAACTGGGAGCCATAATAGAATCACATTCTGCAAAAGGGCCTTACAGAGACAGATGCTTGGTGTCAAAGTCATGGCCTCAAGCTCAATGCCAAGAAGTGTATTGTCATCCCCTTTGGGAAAAACTTGGTACCCATGAACTACCACATAGGCTCACTAAACACTGAAAGTGTGATAAGAGACCTCGGGACACAGGTGGACAGTAGTCTCTCCTTTGATAACCACATTGCCACAGTAGTCAGGAAATCCTTCTACATGGCAGACCTCATCACAAAAGGGTTCTCCTCTAGAAAAAAGGAGGTCATTGTTCCTTTCTACTCATCCCTCATTAGAGCCATTATAGAGTACAATGCCCCGTTTGGCATACATCTCACAAGACACCTACAACAATTGGAAAGGCCACAGAAATACCTCACTAAGAGGATTACCAGCCTCAAACAGATGCCATACGCAGACCATCTCAAAAAACTCCAGCTCTACTCCATCGTATATCGCCTACTCAGAGGCTATGTCAAATCCAGAGCTTTTGGACATGCTTCATTTAAAGAAATCCCAGTATCTCTGAACCACATGCTCCAGGGACCTAAACCTTGTCACCACAATAAACAGAACATGCTGGAGGGATAGATTCCTGTCCCAGAGACTTCCCATACTCTGGAACAAACTACCTATTCATGTCAAGCAAAGCTCCTCATTGGCCCTCTTTAAGAAAAATCTTGATGACTAGATGTAAAATAGAAAATTCACTCCAGGGATCACTTCTGTGGCACTGCTTGACAGGGGCACAGGAAAATAATTTTCTTGGGTAGCAAAAGCCAGGGAACCTTTTTGGCTAGGCTTATATAGGCCCCAGGGCTGATAGCCTAGTACCTACCTATGAACCTATGAACTTTCATCCTCAGAGCCATTCATCCATAATATCTCATATAAAAGTATTTAAAAAAATCAAAGTAAGGTCTGTCCATCCCCAACCACCTTCCCTTTGCATTTCCTGATTTTGTCCATAGTGCTGCTGTGTGCACTTTTTCCTGGGTACACCACTGAGCATTAAAGTTAGTCAATAATGCCATATATTGAATTTCTTACCTATGTAGAGATAAACCACTTGTTGCAGTCAGTGCTTTCTTTCACTTGACGCTTTCACCCATGCAAGCATGAAGGCACTCAGACATGCAGACAGAAACATGCACAAAAGCGCAAAACTTCAAGGAAATACTTAGGGATCTAGCACCTCAGGAAGAACAGGAAATAGGTGGAAATGAAGAAGAATGGCAGTGCCTCAAAATAGCATGTGTCAGGACCACAGAACAGATAAGTACATAAGGAATGCTGGTTGTGGAATGTAGAAGTCCAGGAAGTTATCAAAAGAAAGAATGAATTAGGGCTGAAAAAAGTGGGAGATAGAAAAGATGAACCAGGCTAAGAAGGAATACATGTTGACTAACAAAGAGGCTGACAGCGCAGTTGCAATAGCAAAAAATAAGGCATCAGAGGCACTCTGTCAGCTTCTGTAAAGTGACTCATTAGATGGCACAAAAACTCATGTCAGGTTGCAAGGCAGAGACAGAAAGATGAAGGAGATAGTCATGACCCCAGTCATAAGGGATGCCAGCAACAACCTGCTCAGTAGTACCCAGGACATCAAAGGCAGATGGAAATAGAATACTTCCAGCAGCTTCTGAAAGAAGAAAACCACACAAAAGCTGTACTGCCCCATTCACAGCCTTTGATAAGGAAGAAAACAATCCAGTATAGAAGTAAGAACAGCACTAAGGAAAATGAAGTCAGGGAAAGCATCCGGCTCGGATGAGGCCACAGTAGATATAATCAAGGCATTGGAGGAATTAGGGGAGAAATGGTTCTTGAGGGTACTCAAAGCAGTATTGAGAGATAAGCATATCCCAGATAACTGGAGAGTAAGCAAACTAGTGCCAGTGTACAAGAACAAAGGGGATATCCAAAACTGTGGGCAGTACAGAGGTATCAAACTCCTACCACATTGCATGAAAGTTCTGGAGAGGGTGATTGATAAAGGAATACGCAGAGTAGTAGAAAGCAAGATGGGAGATGAACAGTTGGATTCAGATCAGGATGCAGCACAACTGACCTGATGTTTGCAGTGAGACAGATGGTAGAGAAGAAACTAGAGTTGATGAGAGTCAAACTTGGCATTCTTAGTCTTGGTCCAAAGAAAGCTGATTGGGCCAGTCCTGCAATGGTTGAAAGTCCCAGAAACACTGTTAGAAATAGTGCAGGTTATGTAGAAGGACCCAGTGACACAAGTACAGTGTTCAGACTGACATTGGTGTTCCAAGTTGGGAGTAGGGGTTCATTAGGGTTCAGCTCTGAACCCACTGCGATTCATACTGATGATGGACTACATTAGCAAACAGGTAGGAGGGGACAGATCAACAAAATTCCTGTATGCAGACAATGTGGATCAAGGGCAGACTTGTGAATAAGAAAGGAGATGGGAATAGAATGCAAAACTGAAGACACATGGCATGAAACTTAGTGCAGGTAAGACGGTTTTAATGGCAGCAAATGACGGAAATTGGAAGAAGCTGAGAACTGAGATAGAACAGAAAATAGTGGAATAGGGTAACAGCTTTGAGTTACCTGGGTTGGTGGTTGAAGAGAGGGGAAACCGAATGAGGAAGTCAAAGCCTAGGATTAGAGGGCCTACAGCCAACTGGCATAGACTGTTAGGTGTAGTGTATGGCAGAAGAATGCCAAAGAAGCTGAAAACTAAGGTGTACAAAACAGTGGTGCTAAGAGTACTACTGTATGGTGTAGAAACCTGGGCATTAAAAGAAGAGTGATTTGACAAGCTAGAGGTGATGGAGATGAACTGCCTGAGACAGGTATAGGATCCACACTGTGGAACAGGAGAAAAACAGAGGACATCAGAGCAGAAGCTGAAGTAGCTCCAGTTGCAGAGAAGGTCAAAGATATTAGCTTATCTGCAGGAAAGCAGAAGACAATCTGTTGAATATTATTTGGGACAGACAAGAAGAAGGCAAGAGGAAATGATGGAATCCAGCAGAGGTGGATGGATTGTGTGAGAGAAGACCTGCAACAGGAAGGCATGACTGTAGAAGAAGGTAGGAGAGAGGCATTGAATCATCAGATGGCAACAGTTGTCATGACACATTGACCCCATGTGGAAAAAGGGTATTCATTATGATGATGAGGGCTTATCATAATGTGGTGACTTTATGGCTTGTTCTGTGTGAGAGACAGACACTTAAGTTATCTAGGATCATATTTCACGTTTTTTCATTGGATAATTTGAATTGTTTCATGAGTGATACTTAAATACAAAGTGAAACTCTGGGCCTTTGTCTTTGTCTGAAGGATCTCAAGCCTGCTTAAGGTATAGCACTGCTGGCGATTCCTTGCTGGGTGAAAAAGTAAACATATATTTTTAGTCTTTGACTGATAGAGCTGCTTTCTGTCTTACCTGCTCCATTTTGTTTTCTATTTTAAGAAATCTTGACCTGGTGATTTTATTCTGTGTGAGAGACAGACACTTAAATTATCTAGGCTCATATTTCACATGTTTTTTCATTAAGTAATTTGAATTGTCTCCTGAGTTATACTTAAGTACAAAGTGAAATTCTGGGCCTTTGTCTTTGTGTGAAGGATTTCAAGCCTGCATAAGGTATAACAATGCTGGTGATTCATAGGAGCATAGGGGGTTACTAGGCTAACAGCCCCAGGGCACGTATAAGTCTAACCAATTTCAACCTGTGTTTCCAAGGGTGTCTAGTTCAAGCAGACATTAAAATCAGCACCTATTGCCCATGACCAAGAGGGACACAGGTGGAACTCCCTGGAGTGAAGTTCCAGTTACCCATCCAATTGTACCAACCTCTGGGAGACAAATCTGTATCTCCAGCAAGTTCTGTTGATGTCGCATACCATATTAAGGTCCTTTGAGCATGTGCCATTTGACTTGTGAATGTACAGCATTTCCATTAAATCTGGGTCAGAAATTGCTCTATATGCAAGGCATAGGTCACCTCTGAGCAGTCTGTATGACAAAGAGTAAAGTAACAATGATTTTAGTCTGTCTACATAAGACAGATCTTGAAGACCCTGCGTTTTCTTTGTACGGAACCCTTGTGGTCTCTCCAATTACTGCAGGTGTTTGGAAAAGAACATACCAAAGGGAACATTATACTCTATTATTGGCCAGATGAGGGAAGAGTACAGTGGGTTATAACCTCTTTTTTTTCCCTGGAGGCAATGCCCTTACTTATGAGATGAGCAATATAAAATGCCCTTCTTACCATTGTAGAGTTATGGTGATCGAAGTTAAGGTTGCTGTTGACCTGTGTTCCCAGATCTCTCACCATTGACTGTGTGCTTAGGGTATTGCTATTGATGTGGTAGTTTGCAGGAACATCACCCTTGCCAAAGGGGATGATAATGCATTTTTTTGCATTAAGTTTAAGACCATGACTTTGGCACCAGTCATTAGTCTGTGTAAGACCTATTTGTAGGATGTTGACATCACTAGGGGTTTCAATGTCCGCTCCCAGTTTGCAGTCATCAGCAAACTTTGTCAGCCACAGTAGATTCTGAGAAGTAGGGGCCCCAGAACTGATCCCTGCAGAACACTACTGGTTATGGGTCTGCTGGAGGCGGTGGAGTCCCCTATTTTGACCGAATGAATTCTATCAGTGAGCCAGTTTGCAACCCTCCTGACAATATATGGGTTGCTACCCAGCTGGGTGAGTTTATCAATGATGCCTGAGTGGGTAGTGGGGGATTGTGTCAAGCACCTTGACTAAGACTAGGTAGGCTGCATGCACAGATTTGCCCTTGTCTATGGCTTTGCTGAGTGTCTCAAAGACTATTCTACAGCATGTTAATGACAGTTGTCCATGAGGCAGGTTTGTTTTTCCTTGAAGATCTTGCTTTGGTTCCACCATGTAAGGCAGAGTCAATACAATTGTACAGGTGCTTGTATAACGCATTCATGTATACCAATATAGGTGTCTGTTCCATCAGTGGGGGGAGGGGCTATGAAGCTATTTATGCTGTCATGTAAGAGGTTGTAATTGACCTTGGAGAAGTTTTTTTAGACTAGTTGTTGCTAAGGCTTCTACTGAGACTGATCTGTGCTCAGATCTCACCAGGGATGGCAACACACTGGGGGTGATGCAAAGGTCCCCCATGTTGGTAAACACCAGATCCAGGATGTTTGAGCCCCTTGAGGGGAGGTCAACCAGTTGGTCCAGGGCATTGGAGTTAATGAAGTCAAGGAACCTTTGAACAAGTAGTTTAGAACAAGTATAATTTACCCAGTCAATGCATGTTTAATTAAAGTCACACAAAACCAGGGTGTTTGGTTTTATCTTGACTGACTCAAGTAGATCCAAGTAGACTGAGTGGATGTCCTAATTCATGGAGGGGATCCTATAGCTGGCAATAACCTGAAGAGGGATCTTACCTACAGTCAACTGCACCTGAAGTAATTCAAAGGAATCATGCTGTTTAACCAATCTAGAGGTGTATTTATCTTTAATGAATATTGGTACACCACCTCCTTTAGTTCTCATGCCTTCAGTTTGTGGTCTGAACGTGTGGAAGGAAATGTAACCTGGTATAGCTGGGGTACTCTCCACAGCCCTAAACCAGGTCTCAGTGACTGCACAAATGTCAGCATCTTGCAAGGTGAGGACTGCTTCCAGTAAGTGCAGTTTCTGGTTTAGACTCCTAACGTTTAGCAGCATAAACTTGAGGTTGTTTTTAGAGTGTATTTTTACATCTGGAATTTTGTTCTTGTAACTTTGCCTAAAAAGGTACTATGTGGGTGGCAGGTTTGGCCAGTGATCCAGCATTGAATTAGCCTAGAAGTTTTAGAGAAGATTCATCTGACTCTTCTCAATTAACTATGAATGTTTTTTTTGAGGATGAATGCAGAGAGACAGAAAGGCAGAGGTGAAAGACCAGCCAGCAGTGGTGAAGGGCTAGCCTTGCAGACGTGGGAAAGGCTGCTAAGTGAAACCAGAAGCAAACGTGTGTCAAATCCCTTTTCCGAGGTTGGTAAGCGTTCCACTGCACTTCCTTTTAAAGCAAGAACTTTGTTTTACAAATTAGAGCAATTGTTAAATAAAGAAACGTCAGCCCATTTTAACAAACTGAGCCTCCAGAGGTATTTGGAGCTTGATATAGCTTCTAGGCGGCTACGGGCTATGAAATTTCCCTCTCTGCTGTTTGACATGTCTAGCACTGAAGAGAAAGCTTTTAGGCAGAGATGGGAAAAAGCTGCTCACCGTTGTTCGCTTGAATGGACTAAGATATTAGTAGAGCATGACGAGGTAAAACTCTGCATTAAGAAAAGACATTAATGTAGTTTGTAATAACTTGTTGCTTTCAATTGACAAAGCCCGTTTTGAAATATGTTTAAGTGACATCCAAGATAAATCGGGTGTCTATGAGAAAAAATTATGTGAACAGAAGCAACATAAGATTAAAAGAGACCTGAGAGATTATGAAAATGGTATGGCCTTTTTTAGGCCAACGAATCAGAGACCAAGGTCACAAGTTCGCTTCCAGAAACAGGAAGGGGAAAGGAAGAGATTAAGTTTCTTTTAGTGATACCAGTTGGCACCAAAGTGATTTTGAAGATGAACAGGCATATCCTTTTTTTGCCTGAGCCGAGTAATGCTCAATAAATGCAAGAGAATTATCATCAGAGGGGCGGACAGTATCAGTCAAGAAAGTGACAATATCAAGAATACGACCATGAACAGCAGAAAGAAGGCACATATCAACGACAATGGAAAAAATAACAAAAGGACAAAATGGTACTGATTTTGTTACGAATAATACAAATGTTTTGAATTTGTCAGGTTGTATGCAGGATGACAATTTGAATGCAGTTATACATTTTTTTAAAATGTCATTTTTAGGATGATTAGAAAAATGCACTTATGGTATTATTTTCATGTTCATAAGAAAGCAGTTGGTTTGAAAATGTACATGATGTGACAGTTGATAGTATAGAGGAAGATGTTTCAATAAATGATGTGTCTGATGTTTCTTTTGTTTCATGTAACAGTGATGCAAATGCTTACTGTCCTATAGAGACTTCAGATTTAAAGGTTACAAGCAAGTTCATACCACCGTTCATTCATGAGGGAATAAAAAAAAAATCAGTCTATGGTTGATTTTTGAAGTAGAAATGTTGTTTAAAGATTTTGATAAAAAAAAAAAAACATTGATTATAATTTGACAAAAAGTGAATGGCTAGCACTAAAAGAGTTTTCTAATCAGAAAAGACTTGTTATAAAACCTTCAGATAAAGGAAATCAAATAGTAGTGATGCACCATTCACAATATAGTAAAATGTGCTAAGATTTGTTACAAGAAGACGAAGTATATGAAGTAGTAATGAGATCCATGGTGGAAGAATATATGTGTTTAATTAAGAAGGGGCTAAGATTAAGGTATTGGACTAAACAAGATGTGGAGAAGAAACTATCTTGTGATAAAACGGAAATGGCATATTTTTATTGATTACCCAAAGTGCATAAAAATCTGATTAATCCACCTGACAGACCAATTGTGTCTGCAAGAAAGTATTTTTTACACAATTTAGGAATGGTTTTAAATAAATGTTTATTAAAGAAAGTTATACGTCTCCCTCCATACATAAAGGATTAATTTGATTTTTTGGAAAAAATAAAAAATGTTAACTGGAAAAAGGAAATGTACTGGGTAACAGTAGATGTAAAAAGCCTATATACAAATATCAAACACATATATGGAATAGAAGCTCTTAGCTTATATCTGGGTGATAATCCATTAGTGCATTATGTCATGGAACTTCTAAAATTTTGTTTAGAAAATAATGTTTTTTGTTTTGAAGACAAAGTTTACCATCAGCTACAGGGTACAGCAATGGGCTCTTCATTTGTGTCTATGCATGCTAATTTATTTATGGGCATGTTTGAAACGGAATATATTTATACAAATTTATTCTGTAAACAATATGTTAAGTTATATTTTAGATTTATACATGAGTTGTTTTTTCTTTGTGAAGGTGGAATGGAACTTGTTCAAAATTTTATAACAGAATTGCAACATAACAGATTCCTTGTACAGTCTGATAGCTTACAATATAATAATACAATTTCATTTTTGGACATAACATTAGAAGGGGTAGTTGAAAAGGGAATAAATACTAATTTACATAGAAAGTTTGAAGTAGTTAATCAGGATATGTTAGATAATAGCTGTCATCCTAGACACACTTTAGAATCTCTACCATATGGAGAATTTTTGAGAATTTCAAGATTATGCAACAATAATTACGATTTTGAAAAAGATTTGCAGCGTACAGTGGATATGTTTAAGAATAGCAATTATAATATACAGGTGATAGAGAAAAGTATTAGAATAAGGAGAGAAAGATATGGCGGCACTGCTAATATAGTACATAGAGCCTCTATATACAGAGAGAAGAGCAAAATTAGTGATGATAGTTTTTTTTCAGTAATGACCTATAATATTCTAAGTGATAGTGTAAAACAAATTATTGGGCATTATTGGACATTTTTATATACATTTCAGGAGTTATCAGGATTAGTACAACAGAGTCCTGTCTTCTCATATAAGAAAGGAAAAAGTTTGAGGGATATGTTAGTGCATGCTAAATTTCAGAGTCCTAATAATAGGTTATTACAGCAGATTCAATTTAAAGGAACTAAACCATGTGGTAGTTGTATAGGGTGTCATTATATAGTACAAACCTTTCCTGAAATTAATAATATCAGACATGAAATAGTAGGGGAACATCATTGTACTACTGAACTATGCAATCAAGTATAGTTGTAATAAATATTATATAGGGCAAACTAAGAGAATGTTTAAGAAGAGATTATCAGAACATCTAAGAGATATCAGGCTAGGTATAATAGAGAGCGCTTTAGCCCAACATTTTAAATTGTATCATAATAGTAATTCTGTAGATTTAAGAGCTACTATTTTAGAACAGGTACAGGGAAAAGGAGATAGTGACTATGTTAGAAATTTGTTGTTGTATAAAGAAATACTTTTTATTTTGAAATATGGGATTTTGATTCTACACGGTCTGAACACAGACTGCTGTTGGAAATGTGTTATTTAAATATTATTTGATATGTATCTTTAAAATGTAATGTTTTTTTAAAAATTATTTAAATATGTAATTGTTATATTAATTAATTGTTTAATTGTTTGATTGGCAGCTGTGGGGTATAAAGGATGTGGTTTTGTATGATGAAGGTACTCCTTGAAGGCTTATGTTAAGCCGAGGCGCTAGAGTGCTACTTTATGTTTTGTGCTACTTGTTAAACTATTTCTGACCATACTGGGATTTTTGTTGTATTTTACAATCTAGAGGTGTATTTATCTTTAATGAGTATTGGTACACCACCTCCTTTAGTTCTCATGCCTTCAGTTTGTGGTCTGAACGTGTGGAAGGAAATGTAACCTGGTATAGCTGGGGTACTCTCCACAGCCCTAAACCAGGTCTCAGTGACTGCACAAATGTCAGCATCTTGCAAGGTGAGGACTGCTTCCAGTAAGTGCAGTTTCTGGTTTAGGCTCCTAGCGTTTAGCAGCATAAACTTGAGGTTGTTTTTAGAGGGTATTTTTATGTGTGGAATTTTGTTCTTGTAACATTGCCTAAAAAGGTACACTGTAGGTGGTAAGAGCCTTAACCAGTAACAGAAATCCCAGGGGGTGACAAATGAACACAGTCTCTGGCAAAACATCGAGGTCTGTTGACCATGTCATCCCAGGCTGACAGATACTGGATCCCCTTTGAATGACACCAGAAACTAAGCCAATTGTTGAAGTAAATCAATTTTTGTTTGTATAGTGGTACCATCCTATGCAAAGGTAAAATGCTGTTTAAGGCTAGGGACGTACCAGCCTGACGTACATAATCAGAGAGCTCAGTAATGTCTGTCTTCATATTGTCCAGTCAGGTATTTCTCAAATTGTTCAAACCAACATGGACTATGATGGAGTCATAACAGTGCCTGTTATTGTTGAAAGGCTGAATCCTGGCACCTGACAGACAGCAGACCATGACTTTTTCCTTATCCACCCTGGTGAGAGGGATATCTGTGTGTCTCACAACTGAGTCACCTATGACTAAGATCTTTGTTTTTGTGTTATGCCTTAGGGGCTTGACTGGTGAGACACTGGTGTGTGATATATTATGTCTACTATGTTCTGCAGAGAATGTATTATGTGAATTGTGTTTGTGTTTGGGAGGTCTCTGATGTTTAGGTAAGCTCCCGGTAAGTATCTCCGTATATGTAGGTTTATGTGTTGTTGGTTTGGCAGGAGGTGAGGTGTGCATGCTGACAATCTGATTAGTATCAGATGAACTGATGGGTGAGTAAAAAGCCTGGATTCTGGGGTCTTGATATAGATGCATCTCTCACATAATGAATTTGTGTGGATTAGAAGAAGTGGGTTGTCAGTGTACATGAGCCAATTGCTACATTGCCTCAGGATGCCAATATCAACCAGGCTGCCTGGAGAAATTGTGGGAAGTTGTCCATCCATAATGTTAGGTAAGTTGATATGGTAGAAAAACAGGGAGAGGACAGGAAGGACCAGTTTAAGTAGAGGACAGGAGAAGTGGATAAAAACTATGAAGGGCTAGAGATCCTACCTTTAGAACTTTGTTGAATGTATCACTTGTTAGTGAAGGACAGTTGTGAGAAATTATTGATGGAGCACCAGCAGAGTACTTTGCAGGCAGAAGTGTTTGCATCTATAACTGCCAACAAACACAAACCCGTGCAAATGCAGTGCTTATGTAGCAAATGACAGCAAACTGATTTAAACAAATTAACCAATAAAAAAGCTCAAAATTGAGCCCTGTTCCAGCAGCATTCAATCAGGTGATTTCTATCTTCACAGTCCTGCTACTAGGGTGCAGCAGAACCCTCTCCAACAAAGGATGGCCTGGTTTAGTGCTCAAGTTATACAAATAGAACTAGATTAAGCAAGTCTGAATCTAGTCTACATTACAGCAAACAATGTGCAACAATTTCAGAAAAAGAAAAAAACAGTTCAAATAAACAGTAATGTCAGAAAAATGCAGTTAAAAGTGCAATATACAATGAAAAATTCTACTTACATTTTGAAGAAATCAGCAGATGCCTTGGATTGATCAGATAAATAGAGCAGAACTGTAGCTGGTTGCCAAACTTTGTGGAGCTTTGCTAAAACAAAAGCAAACCTGTGCAAACATGGCACTTATATAGGTAATTAAAGCAAACTGATTTAAACAAATTAACCAATTAAAATGCTCACAACTGAGCAATGTTCTGACAATCTTTAATCAGATGTGTTCTAAGTAGGGAGCAGGGAAACCCTCTCCAATAAAATATGGCCTGGTTTAGTGCTCAGGTTATACAAACAGAACTAGATTCAGCAGGTCTGAATCTAATCTATGCTACAGCAAAGTGCAACAATTTCAGAAAAAAAAACAGTTCAAATAAGCAGGTACAATAAGCCTTAAACCAGCATCTCTCAGCTCAGAAGGGCAGGGACTACCCTGTCCTCCCTCAAGAGTGTAGACCTAGCGCCGGCCTTAGGCATAGGCGAACTAGGCGACCGCCTAGGGCGCCGTAAAGGCCAGCATCATAAAGGGTGCAATTCGTTAGTTTAACATTACTTCTATCTCTCCACTTTTTAGCATTGCGCCCGGCCACATTGTAGTATTGCGCACTCCCCCACTTCCGTAATTCAAGCACGATCACATAGAATGGCCCCCCCTACTGTGTTATTCCATTCCCTCCCTCCCCCTGATGAGTTTCAGTAGCTGCTCTTGTTGTGCATTATTTAAAGCATCCAAGCAGTGATGCTTTTGTACCACTGACGTCCCCAGCTACTGCTCCAATCCAGAATACATAATGCATCTCATGCCCGCCTCTTATTCCTTTCTTCATTGACAAGACGGAGGCAGGCGTATCTACTCACTGTCATTACTTCCTGTTCCTGATCTGATCTGTGGACTGGATGGTGTGGATTATCGGCGGACTGGCTCCCTGTACAACACATGTGCTACCAAGTGCGATTTTTGCTTTTTTTCTGTGTAGTATTCATAACTCCTCGTGTCCCTTGTTTGCTTCCCTTGCTTGGCTATGGAAGGTAAGTAGATTCAGGCAGCTTTCTTATGCAATTGCCACACAACGCTATAAAAATATATTTGAGAGGTGGAATAATGCAGTTTTAAAGCATGGTGTGTGTTTAATTGGCAAAGGAGTTTTCATCAGAATGTTTGTAATAAAAGTGCAGTAGAAGGGATCTGTCTGGATTTTTTGAATATTTAAAACATCTGCACGTTAGATATGCAAGTACTAGCACATGATTTTGTTGGGACATGGCCAAGAGGGTAACTTGACTGTAGCAGATTTTAATTGTTTGTACTATAGAAATTTATGAGAAGATTTTATCATCAGATTTGGTCCAATATTGCTTGAAGTGAAGGAAATGTGTACTTTGTCTCAGGGAAAATTGTATTAGTCAGAAATTAATAATACAAGAAAGTCCTGTCAGAATATGTATAAACAGATCACTTGAAGGATATCAGTTTCCAAAACTAACCCAGTCATTTAGTACAGATGATATGCCAGACAGCAATGGCATGTTATAAACTACATGGACACTTGCTGTTCTCAGGCGGCTGTTATTTGTAATTAAATACATTGAAACACATACTATGTATAATTAGTCAATAAATGTGATGAATTCATACCAAATGTTTACATGTAAATTATATGAAACCTTTTGTTTAGGAAACCAACCTGTGTAACTCTGAAGTTATGAATATCAGTTTTACAGATCAACTAGAAAATTAGTCATGCCTGCGAGGAATTCAGTAACTGCAACAAACAGCAGATTTTCTTTGTGTTATGAGACATGACTTTACCTATAAAACACACACTAATAAAGGCTTCATTAGCACAGCAAAATGGAACTCGCCCTGTGCTCCTGACTTAAATGTGCCTTTGTCCATGACATTCCATGTTTCTACTGCTTGATGCATATCAGATCATTTTCTTCCCACTCTGGGCTGTGCATAAAAGATGGCCCTCCCACCAACCCCTCACTGACCAAGACATCCACAAGCTGGAAACAGAGAAGAAATGAACTGCTCCTCCATTGCTTATATCAGACAGTTTCACACTCCTGAGTACTACCTATGGCCATGGTGAGAAACCTGGCACAGAATATATTTTTCCTCTGCACATCATAAGGTGACTGCCCCTAATTAATCATGTGACCTTTTCGCTGTGTAAAACATTTGTAATGGCTGCCAGAAAAGAATGGAGTCAGTGTCAAGTTCTGTCTAATATCAAAAGTTTCCCATATGGTATCTTGTTATCCACTATGTTATTAATATCATGTACAGATTTTCAGCACATATGCTGCTGCTATGACAAAGTCTAATTTTGGTTCCAAGACATTAAAAATGCATGGAATAAACATTTCCAACTTCCTTTATTTTTGTGTGCAAGATAATGCTTAAATGCGTAAAAATGGTAAACGCTCCCGCAGTGTTGATCACTATAAAAGTCTTCAGCTTCATGTTTAACATGTCCGTGTTAAATGTTCAAATACTGATGGGTTGTTTATGTTTGATTAATTTTCACGAAACAAATGTTCGTGTGTTCAAATACTGATGGGTTGTTTGATTAATTTTCACGAAACAAATGTTCGTGCATTCATTAATAACTGTCAGTTCTACAGATACCCAATGTCTATTTTACAAGGTACAAAGAAAAGGCAAATGATCACTCTAAAGCTGAAACACCCATATTCAGAAACATTGTGGTGCCCTTATCATTAAGTTAAATGTCAATTTACTAGCAGTGAGAGAAATCTAAGAAGTGTAGATAGGCGGGACCATATTACAGCAAATACCAATGTACTATAAAACTTGTGTATCAAATTATACCAGATTAGAAGTCAACATTCAAAGCTGTAAGAAGACAACAGTATAAACTATTAAGATGCAAGCAAATACCAGAAAATAATAAATTAAAAAGAAACATTTATGGCCACTTTATGTGAACATTTAATGAATTTGGAATGGATATATGTTCAAAATGAAATGGTAAGTCAATATTAATGTTTCTAGTTTATGAACCTCACCTCTGACCTATATAAACTCCATAATTGTTTTCTACTGCCAGTTATTTAATAGTGAAATTCTACAATAAGAATATAATAAAATTGTCTACCTTAATATTTTGCAGATTTTAGTGAACTATTAAGACTTGATAAGCTAACAAATACTATTTTCTCCAGTTTTCCTGCACACCTTTGAAACAAGCAGTAGGCTTGATAGTCCCAATAATTAATGTGAATTTCTTTCCACATGCTGATGTAACATGCCTTGTAGGATGCAGTTCTTAATGAGAATCACAGAAAGAATTCATCATTATGTTTAACCTTAGATATAGGATTATTTATGACAAAACATAAGATAGTGATTGGAAATGTGCACGATAAAGTGTTATACTTCTTCCATCCAATGCTTATTCACACAATTTCTTCATAGCACACAACAAGGAATCTGTCATACTCCAAAACACCACAAAGACCATAAATAAATGTGTGTGTGTGTCTGTGTGTGTGCGCACGTGCATGTGCCTGAGTTTCAGTGTCTGCATGTGTGCCTTTTTGTGGTTGAGACCGAGGAAGACAGACATGCAAGCAGGCAGGCAGAAAGACAGACAGACACATGGTTGCATGACAAGTCAAGAAAAATAATTCTAAAAGGTTGTGTCATGTAACACATCTGTCATACTTCTTGCAAATTTCATTGTAAGTCAGCAAATAGGTGTTGTTTAAATGATCTTGTTGAGTATGCATTTGGTGTTAACTGAGAGCATCTAGGAAATAGGTTGGAAAATTACAATGCCTTTAAGGTTGCTAAAATAAAGACAATATTGTGGAAACAGAACAGATTGAAATTATTTTATTGATCTGATGATTTGTTCTGGGTAACAGGACTAGTCCAATAGCCCCTTTCAGCTATAGTCCAGGTCACTAGCTATGAGAATAACAAGGAAGTAGAAGAAGTACATATCTCAAAAATGCGTGCACTAGGTACCTCGCTGAAACCGTTTCTGTAAAGCAGATTACATTTAAGGTGCAGCTGGTCTAGAAAGAGTAACACAGCAGTGATCCCTTCCTGGAAACTGCTGCATGAACCTACAAAAAGTCATGAAGTTCTGAAGTATTTGTAGTGGAGATGACTGATAATAAAAATTGTATAGTCTTACCCATTTAAAGTTTGAGACAACCACTGCCATACCCACATCTAGTAGGGGGATGGGTATTAATTCTCAAGCGAGATTTTACTTAATCTGATTAAGCAGGTATTATATTCTGGAGCAAATTCTTAGCAATTATGAGACATGGTTCTGAGCTTTCTCTACATGGTCAGCAAAGGAAAGGATGGCTGGTTAACCATCTCCATAGATATTTACCCCATTACACAATCTCAATTGCTTCCTATTGTGAATAAATAGCTGAGTCTGAAGGTACTAGTTTAACCCTTTTATGGTTACTAAAAAACAGCACATAGTCCATTTTGCAGTTAATGTTTATTTCAATTTTTGACAATGACTTATTTACCTTTAGATGCTCCTCAGTGGTCTTAGTCTAGAATATTTGAGCTAATAATCATGACAGTGTTTATAACAAGTGTATGACATATGGGGCCTAGAAAAAAATCAGTGGAGTATCCTTTTCTGATAGATGAACTGGTGAGATAGAGCAATGCCGATTAAAATACTATCAGACCGCTGTTTGGTCTAGGACATATATATATTCCAAGTTCCATGAGACGCTCATTATAAGTTAATAGGTGTATACTAAGATAATAACCACTGGGGCCTTTATAAGCCTAGCCAAGTATACAAATTGTATCCCAGAAGTTTATATGCCTTAGAGGCTATTTTAAGGTGTATATGTAAGCTAGGACAAGAAACATAGGTGCAAGACACAGGGTGTATTTCTAATTTCCCATCTACTGGTCCAGGTTACTCTTGAATAGGGTTAGGGAAAAGCTCTGCTTCACCTAGATAAGAAGCCTGTTCCAGAGAAGAGAAATTCCGTGAGACACATACCTGTCCCTCCAACATGTCCTATTTAAGTCAGCAGAGAAGTTTAAATCCCTAGATCAAGTCATTTGAATCTTATTCATTTTCTTGATATGCAAAAGGTTCATCATAGTAGGATTCAAGGACGCCTTGTATGCCAGGCATAGATTGCTTTTCAACAGTCTGTAGGAAACAGAATATACAGATAGGGCTGTGAGGCGATCTGCATAGGACATGTTGTTTCCACCCTCTACTCTTTCTGTGAAAAACCTTTATAGACATTTCATTTGTTACAGGTGCCTAATCAGGTACATATTAAAGAGGTCATTGTACTCAGTTATGAGCCTGATGAGTTCCAAATACAGTGAAACTGATTTCCTTAGACCTAGATGGCATGCCCTTGCTTATAGGTTGAGCAACATGGAATACTTTCCTTACTATCTTAGACACATGTTGGTCAAAACCAGGTTACTATCTACATGCATACCCAAATCCCTATTTGTTCTACCGTTAGGGGTATGCTGTCAATGAGGTCATGTCCTAGGGTGAGTGACTTCCCAAAGTGTACTATTATACATTTTGTGGCACTGAGCTTTAAACCATGGCTTTAGCACCTGTCATTTGACTGTGTGAACGCTACACTAGCAACAGAGCAAGCAGGTTTGTTAAGGAGAATTCAGCCTTCAATTGCAGTCAACTACACTACAAGGTGTCTGTTACAGTATGACTGTTTTTTCATGCATTTAAACATTGAAAGAACTGGAGTGGGTTTTGTGGGAGTAACCTATCTATGGGCATGGCTCAAATATGGGTGTTCCTTGAGTTTGGTGTGGGTGGGGCTTAAGGGGCACCAGAGCAGTACTTCGCCTAGGGCGCCATTTCAGCTAAGGCTGGCTCTGTGTAGACCACAAACCTTTTAATGGAAAATAACTGGCATGAAGCACAGGAGCTTAAACCAGAACTAAGACAATTTTAGAATAACAGATACTGTAAGCCTTCAACCAGCAATTCCCAACTTAGAAGGATGTAAGCTAACTCTGCTGCCACAAAAGTTAGGCTACAAACATTCTTAATGTAAAACAACTGGCCTAAATCTCAAGGCTTAAACCAAAACCAAGAGGCTTAGAATAACAGGGGTTGGGAGGGTGGCCTAATGGTTAAGGTGTTTTCCTTACAAACACAAGGTGCAGGGTTTGAGTCTCAGAAGGGATAATTGGCTAGGCTTAAAATAGCTCGCAAGGGCAGTTAGCTTAGTACTAACTTATGAACAGTTACAATTTAATCAGGCTACTAACAAGCAGTAATGAATGCAGTTGAGCACTTTTAAGAACTAGCAGCAACAGCAAAATAAAGTAGGAAGAAACACAAATACAGTAAATGTTCTTCTTTCGGCATTTCCCAGTTAGGGGTCGCCACAGCGGAACTCCGGTCCACTAATGATTGGCAATAGATTTTTATGGATGCCGAGGTACCAGCCCAACGCCCAACATTCAACGAAGGCACACCCATTCACGCATGTCTTTTGAATGCCACCCAACTGCGGGGGGGGACATGCAGACTCCACACAGAAGGTACTCCAGCCGAGAATCGAATGGGAGAACCTCTTGCAATGAGGCGACAATGCTGCAGTCGAATAAAGTGCACTTTTATAAGTGGGAAGGGAGGAAACAGAAGATAATTCAAGGTTAAGAAATTAAGGGGGTGGGCCTTCACAAATTATCTTGCTGTACTCAGTAGAATAAGCTGATTAGATGGAACTTGGAGGAGTGTCCAAAATCAGATTTACAGTAGGGGAGGGCAACTCAAAAGTCACCAAGTTTAAGAATACAACAATACCTGGGCAGGTGGGTGGGAAAAAATAAAATGCAGACAAAGTTCAACAATATTCAGGTAGAGTTTCAGGCAGAGTACAGCAACCAAGCAAGCCAAAGAAGCATTTCAGCTAAATAGATATATTTCTAGCTAAATGAGGAATGCTATTTTCAGCTCCTCCCACTAATTAGCTGATGTTATTCACTGTTTGCAAAGGAATTCTTTGCTAACTTTTCTAACTGACCCTAGCCAAGACTTCTTAAAACTCAATACAACAGAAAACTTAAAACAAAACAAATGTAATACAAGAATAAGATACAAAATAGAAGTAATCAAACCTTTAATAATAAACTTCAAAATAAAATGCAGACAGAGATCAGCAATATTCAGAGTTAGCAAGCAAGCCAAGCAAGCATTCCCTACTGGGTGAGAAAGTAAAGCTATATATTTTTTTGCCTTTGACGGATGGAACTGCTCTTTGCCTTACCTGCTCCATTTTGTTTTCTCTTTTAAGAAATCTTTGTCTGGTGGTTTTGTTGTGTGTGAGAGACAGGCACTTAAACTCTGGGCCTTTGTTTTTGTCTGAAGGATTTCAAGCCTGTGTAAGGTACAGCACTGCTGGTGATTCCCTGCTGGATGAGAAAATAAACCTGTATATTTTGTCATTGACTGGCAGAGCTGCTTTCTGTTTTACCTGCTCCATTTTGTTTTCTGTTTTAAGAAAGCTTTGCCTGGTTGTTTTGTTCTGGGTGACAGAGACAGATGCTTAAATTATCTAGGCTCATATTTCACATGTTTTTCAGTTGTTAATTTGACCCGAGTGATACTTAAATGCAAAGTGAAACTCTGGGCCTTTGTCTTTGTCTAAAGGATTTCAAGCCTGTATAAGGTATAACACAGCATCCGCAGTGGTGCAGCAGTAGCATTGTTGCCTCACAGCAAGAGGTTCTCCCTTTCGATTCTCGGCTAGAGTGCAGGGAGTGCCTTCTGTGTGGAGTCTGCATGTCCTCCCCATGGTTGGGTGGGCATTCAAAAGACATGCGTAAATGGGCGTGCCTTCATTGAAGGTTGAATTCAAGCTGGCACCTCGGCGTTTGTGAAAATCTACTGCCAATCATTAATGGACCGGAGTTCTGCTGTGGCGACCCCTAACCAGGAAAAGCCGAAAGACAAACAACAACAACTGCTGGTGATTTCATGCTAGGGCTTCCAACCGACCCTCTCTCCCGTTTGTCAGTCTTCTTTTTAAGCCTGATGCTTTTAAAGGGACAGTCCCAGGGATTTTTTGTTTTGATTCATCCTTTGTTTACATTTCCGGTTTGCCTTTCTGTGCATGGTCACCTTTGGCTGAGGGGCGGATGCCTGAAGGAAGTTTCAAAGGTGTTAGACAAATTCCATCTCAAATTGCAGTTGTACAGACAACCCTCTCCCCAGTGGTGGCTGGTGACTTCAAATTAAAGGGGGGCTGCAGGAGACAGCTGAATGGGTGGGGCCAATGGGAAAAGGTGTGGCCAACTAGAAAGGGGTGGAGCTATGCTCAAAAACACAACAACTAGAACTTTAATTAAATACGCTGCCCTGTGTGCCAAACCATCATTACGAGAGTCTAATCAAGACACAATGAAGTGTAGAAGAAAAAAATATTTCAATGCATTGGCTACATGACAGCTTACTTAATATCTAGATGGAAAGAAAAAGGTTGTGAGGCATGAAAAAATAAATTACTTTTTAAATACATTACTGGAATACTAGTCAAAATCAAGTATAAAAAAACAAGCTTCTCCTTGCACTGCAGTTCTAATTATAACTTATATTCAGCTTTATAAAAATACCAAGTAACATGCTGAAAGTAGAAATCTCTGTGATACTCCCACTTGTAAAAATGTTTCTTATCCAAAAAAGACCTGCTGCCTGACAACAACTATCTACTTGTTTCATGGGGAAAACATGATCAGCAAACAAAAAAACAAGCTCAAGATATTTTGCCTAAAGGATTACTGCACAGGTTATGGACCACACATGATAGATGTAAAGCCTGCAAAGATGACTGCAAATCTCCAACAAATGTAATGAGCTTCTGAAAATACTGAATCCTGTCCTTTATTACAAATACTGTCATATGCATTTCAATACCTAAGGCTTGTACATTATCTAGTTCTGTAAATATTCTCTGCATGGCAACAACAAAAAGGCTTTCAGTGTTGGTAATTATTTAACAGTATGCTTATTAAAGGTTACTTTACAATCTCAGACAAGCTTACCCGATGGTCATTAAAGCATTGCTACTTAAACACAAAGCAACAGGGCACTGCAACAGCATGCCTTTTCTGAATGATAAGAAGCATAAATCAACAGTATAAAAATATGACAGAAAACCAGACCATTCTGCAAAATCAAGGACAGATGAAAAGCCACTGTCATACTTGTGTCTACCTTGGATGGGGGAATACTCTGCACACTTACACTGCATAACTGCTCCTTGCCTTGCTTGGACATATCCAGAGTCACTACATGGGGGAGAGGGGGAAAACAAGTATGTCACAATTTGAAATGTCTCTGGCTGATGGTAATGGCTCTGACACTCATAGCTCTCAACCTCAGAGCAAGAAATCTGGACAAAGCCATACATAGACACAGGTCCAAAAATAAGGACATTTTTTTAAATATTGTTCTTATAAACTTAGAAAGATAATAGAATAGTAGTAGGTCTTGCATTAGTATGAAATATCTGAAGGGTATGAAATCTGAAACTCAAATGTCTGCCATTATTTTCTAACTTCAATCTCTAATGATTTGCCACTAATTTGGCAGAAAACCACAATTTTATGAAAAACAGACCGAAAATGTGATGCAAAAATATAAAGTTGCCACACAATAAAGCTGGGAACCTGTCAAAGAAGGGACACATTTTTAATATTAGTACTGTTAACTTGAGCAGTTGACAAAATAAGAGCATCTACATGCATTTCTGAAATAAAAGTAATCTATAACTCTGATCATTACAGTTATTTATAATTGTAAACCCTCCACGTTTTCTTCCAAAATTGCCATTTTGCGGAGGAATTATTAGGGGGAGAGCAACATTGTGAGCCAAAATTGGGGACAGTTGAGAGGTTTGGATATTCCTAATTTTATAAGGCGATTTATTTGCACGTACCTCTCAACCTCTTAATGCAGGAAATCTGGACAAGGCCAAATAAATATATTGGGGGAACATACAAACAGTACTAAAAATTGCTCTTGTATAAACTTAAGACAGTTGATAGAATAACAGGTCTTGCTTTAGCATGCATTTTTCTGAAGGTTATAACATCTGAAACTCAATGGGCAGGATTCACGATGGCTTGCACGGAGTCAAAGAGTTGTGTAAGACTCCATTCAGCCATCGCGATCCAGGAACAGCCCGAAATCCCGTGTAAGAGACAGCTAAAACGACTCTTACACGGGTAGGGCGTGGATATGCTAATCACCCCACTTGCAGCCGAAAGGCATGCAAATGAGGTAGATTAGCGATCCACAAAGCTGAAACCAGCCCGTGTAAGAGTCGTGTTAGTTGCAGAAATGTACTCAGTTGACAACTGAGGACGTTACTGCAAATAACACAAAGGAGCCATGACACCTCCAAATAAAGTGTGCAAATGTTGCAGTCAGCATGCCAATGGCCAAATATGTGGCCATTGGCATGGTAACCCGATGCAAACATGAAATAAAATAAGTTTTTTTTTTCGGAGATTGGCGATGTTTAAACGCAGCGCAGCCCCGCGCAAATGGGCTGCGCTATATAAAACAGAAAAATAAAGGTTTGAAACCCACAAATGTGGGTTTTATGTAATGCATGGATTTGCAATGCAGGGTCTAGCAGACCAAAAACAACATGGCCACCGTCTAGTGGTTGCTAAGGGAGGAAGCTGAGTGTAAGACATGTAACTAAGCATTAGTAGGCAATCCCATGTAAATAAGTGGTAGGATAGTGAATCACACTATCACATAGCAAATGAGCACATTTCGTGTAGTGTAAGAGTTAGATAAGGGGGAGTAACAGAGTAGGAGATAGGTGACATCACAGGGGGGAATGTCAGGAAGAACTCAAGCTCATTGGAGCAAAGTGGTATGTGAAAGATGTCAATCACACAGCATAAAAAGAGGAGTGTCAACAGATAAGCATGGGAAAGTCAAGAAATGGAAGGTGTACACTGTGGCCAACACCAAAGTTTCTTGCTGTATGTGCATGCGCGCGTGTGCGTGCTGGGAGCTGCGAATAAGACAGAGTGCACGCGTGTAAGGCAGAGTAAGCATGTAGGAGCCTGTTTAAAGATCTGTAGACCTGTTTGCGCTGGTGTGCGCGCGTTTTAATCTGAATAAGCAGATTATGGTCTGTGTAAGCATGTGTGCGCGCGTGGTAGCCACTGTGAGCGTGTTTTTCCTGGTATGCATGCTGCTCCCCCCTGAGGAAACAGAGAGGAAAAGGAAGCAGAAGAAATAGTAGGAAACTAGCAGGGAATACTTGTAGAGGTAGCAGGTGAAAACAATTAGAAGCAGGCAATTACACAGGCAGAATACAAGCCCAGCCCAGCACTTAAAACACTGCAAACAGCATTGCAGTATGTTTCTCTCAAGAGACACTGCAAGACAGGAGTAAGCTAGTAGAAGTGAAAACTGAAAAAGCTGCACTCAGACCAAACATGCTAGGGGCTGCCATAGCTGTCATAAGGAGACATAGGAGACTTGCTGAGGGTGGTGGCAATGGAAATGCTGCCAGACAACCCACAGTGAGGAGACGGAGAAGAGTGTACAGGCCCAGGGTCACCTACCAGGGGTTACATGAGCTGGAGATAGTGGAGCGCTATAGAGTGGACAGAGACCTCCTGCAGCAAATTGTTGAGCTGTGCAGGCCACGCCTCACACACAGAACCAACAGAGGGGAACCCATCCCAGTGGAAACCAAGGTATGTGTTGGCCTAAGAATACTAGCAACAGGTACATTCCAGAGACTAACTGGTGATATGATGGGGATATCACAGGCATCAGCATCCAGGGTACTGCACCAGTTCCTGGATGCCATGTCAGCACATGTCGGTGATCATGTATATTTCCCCAATACCCGTGAGGTATTGGCCAGCAATATGCGTCTCTTCCAGCAAATAGCAGAATACCCTGAGGTAGTGGGTGCAATAGACTGCACCCGCATACGCATCAAAGCACCAGCCAGTGAGTGGGGTAGGGCCTACATTAACTGCAAGGGTTTCCCCTCCATCAACTGCCAGGTTATGTGTGATGCCCAGGGCATAATAATGAATGTGTGTGCTGGCTGCCCTGGGAGCTACCATGATTCCCATATCGGGCATTTGACGCAGCTGTACCAGACATTTTCCAGTGGGGACATCCCACATGGTCACCTAGTGGGGGATGCAGGTTATGCACTGGAGCCATGGCTGATGACACCCATCAGAAACACACACCTGAACAGGAACGCCATAATGAGACACACGCACAAACACGTAATGTAATAGACTGTGTGTTTGGGCTGCTCAAGTCACGGTTCCGGTGCCTGGACACATCTGGTGGAGCCTTGCAATACTCACCAACTACATGTACCCAAGTTGTCATGGTATGTGCTATGCTACATAATATGATCCTGCGAAAACAGCTGCAGCAGGACCAGCATAGGGCCGGGACAAACAGCCCCCCATCATTGCCAAGGCCATCACAGGCAGAGCGTGACTCAGAGGAGGAACAACCTGAGCCTGCCCCAGTAGGCAGAAGGAGGCATGCCCAGTATGCCCTGGCCTTGGCAAAGAGGCAACGCATAGCAAATACACTGGCTCAGTAGGAACTCTGGGAATGATACCCCTCTCTGACTCACTCATATAGTAACAGGGATGCCTAACATGACACAACCTGCTCTCAAACATGTACAGGGAGTGTAGTATGTACATCCGACAGAGGCAGCCCTAAGGCACCACCTGAGGCATGATTGCCATGTGTTAAGCAATGTAACACCATCTAGTATATGCAAACATGAAGACCCAACCTAACATCTCACCCTCACCAAGCATGATGCCACATTATGAAGACAACAAGATCAAGTACATAAATTGGCTGAGGTATTGCTGTTAGCAAGGGGGAACACATGGCTGACAGCCTGGACTGACATGCCAAGCAAGACATGATGCCCCACCTGCTAGGGATGGCACGCACCCAGCACACCTGGCTGTGTAGATACTGGAAAAGGCTGTTGTCACCCCCACTGTGCCTGGAATAGGTAAGTCTGGAAACACAAACCCACCACCATAGGTAGCACAAGGGATAGTAACCTGGACGTAATGCTACCCAATGCCAGAAGTCTAACCTGCAAGGTGCATGCAGACCAAACCCACCACAGCATGGAGAATGGTAATATGTGTTCTGTAACAGAAACCTGGGCAAGGCCCAGAAGAGCACCCTAATACTGCCAGGTTATGCCTCATACTATGCTCTACAGCTCCAAAACATGGAACACACGAAAAATAGGAGTGTGGCTACCAGTAATTATCAAGAATAACCATGCCCCCAGGTTGGTACCACAGCAGGAAGCAGCATGGACTATCCACGGGAAAGTAACACTGTCTCAAACTGTGTACCTGTTTGAAGCCTGCTACAGACCACATACACAAACCCAGGTATCCCAGCCAGCCTTCCTGAAGACACTTCAGAATATGAATGTCTCAACAAATACCAAACAAGGCACACACAAAGTATGACATAGGTGGCAATCCATTATGTATGGAAGAAGTAATCATGGACCTAGGGACACAAGTGGACGGTAACCTGTCATGTGACACTCACATTGCCAAGGTGGCCAGGAAGACCTGCTATATTGCCCACCTTAATATGAAAGGATGCACATGTAGAGCTACAGAGGTCACTGTGCCCCCATACTCTTCCCTTATCAGGCCCATATGTGACAACAATGCCCCAGTTCGGATGTACCTTACCTTACACATGCAGCAGTCAGAAAGACCCCAAATGTACCCCACCAACAGGATAAAGGGTCCAAACATTGGACATCTGCAGCCTGGCTGAAGAAACCACAGCCCAATTCAGAAGCATACTGCACAGTCAGAGGTGATGTATGCCTGATGTACAAGGCCATGTCCAATCCAGAATGAATGGACATGCTCCACTGCAGAAACCCCAAATCCAGCAGACACACCACAGTGAGATATCTGAACCTCTACACATAGATTAATAGGATGTGCTGGAGGGACAGATCCATAACCCAGAGGCTCCTGACACTCTGGAACAGAATCCCAGTCCATGATAGGCTGAGCTCCACACACAAACTCAACAAGAGAAATCCGGTGAAGTGCATGGGAGATAGTAGGTGTTCACTGGGGGCCATCCCTGTGTCACATCTAGGAATGTAAACCCTACGTGGGCATAATATGCACATTGCAAGGGGTGTTGAGACCCACACACAGTCTGTCCATGCTCAAACAAGGCCAGGGCAGATAGCCTAGTATGAACCTATGATGATACAAATTGTGCAGGACACAAAGGATTATCACACAGATGTCCTACCTGATGGTAGGAACCATGGTGATAATCCACAGATATGCTCTGCAGCACTCTAATATCACAAACAATACACCAAACCCACACACATTGCCAACAGCCTACCGAACAGATTCCTTCCAACTTCCCCACCAGCACCTAACTGCCAAATATCTATCCCTGGAGAGTGCTGGCCCCCCGACATTGCAGATGCTGAGGTAACACCCAACATCCACAAAGCAAAGCACACAGCATCAATGGTACCAGATGGTGTCCTGGGTTATGTCCAACAAGTACTGTAAGAAGAATGGAACAGCAAATAGCATTACTGTGCACTATCAGTCCTACCACAGGATATGTACCCAAAGAGCAGTGTACAGCAACAGTGGTCCCACACCACAAAGGGGGTGCCTGAATGGATACTGCAAACTATCACCCCTCAACCCCGACTATCTAGGTTGGCAAAGTAATGGAGAGGATGATCATGGATCCCATGAATAACAAGATTGGGTACCTACAGACATTGGACCCTACCCAGTGTGGCTGTCATAGGGAAGATCCTGCCCCTTACACATGTCTGACTCATGTGAAACGTGCACCAAGCCCATTGATGTGGGGAATGTTGATCACTAGCCTATCTGGACCTTGCTAAACCCTTCCATACAGTACCCTAGTTGGCGGTACAGATAAGCTCACCAGCCTAACTATAAACCCCTATGCAAGTAGATGGGTTGCAAACCAGCTCAAGGACAGAAATGACCTGGCAGACATGCTGTAGCCATGGCAGACTGCAAACCAGGTACAACTGGCATCCCACAAGGCATGGTCCTGGGACCTCTCTTGTATGCTATATATGTCACATAGGTACAGGCCAACATGGACAGACTCTGTCTGAACAGGTTTGCAGAGGACTGCAAACTGGCCACCATATCGGACCCTCCAGCTGACACAAGCAACCTACAAAAGGCACACATAGAAACACACAAGTGGTGCCACAGCCATGTCAACAAGCTAAATGCAGAATAGTGTATAGTCAACCCCTGTGGAAACACAGTACATGGCCAGAAATTACCACATAGGTGTTAACCCAGTAAGTACATCAGGAGCAATAAGAGACCTGGGGACACAAGGTGATAGATATCCTGCATGTGACAACCATGTGTCTGTAGTGGTTACAGAAACATACCATATACCCACCTAATCGTGAAGGTAAGCACAGCTTGGTTAGGGTAGGTCAATGTGCCTCTCCAGTCATCCATCAGCAGCCTCACAATTGTGTACAATGGCCCTTCAGGGATGTACAGTAGCAGACACCTGCAGAAACTGGAAAGACCACACAAATACCCCACCAGGAGGATCGCAGAGCTGTAACAGATGCCATGTGTTGCCTGAGTAAAGAAACTGCAGCTCTACACAGTGCCATACTGTCTGGCTGGAGGTGAACTGTGCCTGATGTATAGAGCCATGACCAACCTGGTATCAATGGACATTTGGCACCATGTAAACACTGAATGCTGGTGACCTATGCAGCTGACAGGCCTGAACTCCAGCACAGACATAAACAGGACATGCTGTACCGATTGGTCCATAACCCAGAAGCTCACTCCACTCACGACTAAACTCCCATTACAGGATATCCAGGGAGTCCCTCAGTGACTGTCATCCAGAGGAATCATGATGACTGGATGGGAGATGGCAGGTGGACCCTGGATATCACCTGTATGTCATGGGTAGACAGAGGCACAGCACACTAACTGTGACATATGTCATGGCAAACACCAGTAAATGTGTGTTGAAGGACAAACACTCTCTGACTAGCATTACAAATGGACTAGGGCACATGGCCATTGTTTGTCACTGTCCACACAAGTTGTGGAATACATTAACAATGTCGGACAATCATGTACTATGCTGTCCATATCTGAATAAAATGCAACATAGTCATATCTGCACAACTGGCCCTCAACCAATCTGGTGTGCTCACTATAAATATTACAAGCAGTGATAGGACTGAAACCAATTATACTGTCCACCACAGTGAAAGTACTGCACCAGTACACTATACGACAATACAACTGTTTGGTCAGCAGGAAAGGATGTTGACAACTGTATGCAAACTATCCCATGGCGACCCTGCAGGCACAGCATAATGCCTGTTAGGTTCAGACACAAAGAAGTTGGGCAGTAAGAACACAACCTGATGTCCAACACTCAACTGTACATGTGATATATAGATGGCGTCCACACACAAACACAAATGTGGTGGTCCACAAATCCCAACATAAGGAAAGGTCACACTGGGCATGCTCGCACACTTAGATAAATGAGATGTGGCAATCAAGAAGCCATACAAACTGCGAACTGGGCATGCTCACACACTTGGGCCATGTCGCAGTTCAGCAGTTACACACACATATCTGGCATTTCTATGTGTTAACACAGGAACCTCCCACAATACAGACATCTGCCCAGTGCACACAGTGAAGTTACAACAGAGACATAAGTAAAGTACTGGATCCCACTTATATGCAAACATCTCCCATAGTACACATGTTGTTTATAGAGATAGGGAAGGCTATGGCAATAAAGACCCACAAACTGTATATGAGCAACAGATACTTGCATCTGACAGGTAAACATATGGCCATAGAGTGCAATACATGACTGTTGTCCCTAGGGAATACAGAAGGCTATCCACAGTGTATTTGGCATCTGCCTCCAAAGTACAGTAGGCCACTGTGCCTGTGCAAAGTTAATGCATAGATATGCTCTCTCCTGTAGTGATGGATAGTCACAGATGTACATACCTCTTCATCCATAATGATGTCAGCACACTATACATATGTCAGGAGCAGAAATTATACCCAGTAATGTGAATAGCACGCTCCGCTACTGCGTCTCTAATAAGTGTCATAACATAGTTAGGTAGGGTACAGACCAAGTACCAAGAAGTTGTTTTGAATGACAAAAGGAATTTTATTGTACAAATACCCAAACGCTTGTACACATAATACGTTTTCGAAAGTCTTCATCAAAGGCAAAACAGCAAATCAACAATGTCCTCCCCTTAAATAAATCAATCAAACCAAGCATGGACCAATGATTTCATTGAAACAATTATATATAAACGTTTCAATTAAAAGATGTTTAAAAAGCACAAACACTAGTCTTTCACTTGATATAAATAAAACACAAGTTCCAAAAACCATCATAATGCATAAAGATAGATACATGAATGTAATCTGTATATATATAACCATAAATAAAAACAATAATATTAATGAATCATTTAAAAATTATGTGTATATATAAAAATATGTAAAAATAGTTTTTCTAAATCTGTAAACTCGTACTGCCCTCTACTGGCAGATTATAATTTTGCACTCCTCAACTTTAAAACTGGCATTATAGATATTGTATCATTGAGGCCAGGAATCTTAGTGGCTTCTAATATAATCTGCCAATATAACTCTCTATATTCTAGTTTGGTTTCCCACATACCTCCCCTAATTTCTTTGGGTACCACTTCAATAACAAAAAAATTGAAGGAAGCTGATGGACAATTGAGAATATGTCTAAAAAGTGTGTTGTTCATGTTCTCCTTTTTTATTTCATAATAATGTTCATATATCCTTGTTTTTAGCTTCCTTTCAGCTTTTCCTACATAAAAGGAACCACAGGAGGAACACAAAGCTAAATAAACCACACCGTTGGTATTACAATTGGAAAATGTGTGGCTCTTAATGTACCTATTTCTACTGGGTATAAAAATACTGGAACAATTTTCAACATGTGGACATTGGGAACATGAACCACATTTAAAAGTCCCCTTTTTTCTAGATGAGTAATCTAGTCTAGAACCACCTCCAAATTCAAATAATCTCTTAAAATTCGTATCCCTCCTGTAAATAAACTTCAGTGGTGGGCTTTGAATTTGTTTTAATTCAGTAATCTGAAGAAAATTATCCCATTCTCGAGTAATTATTTATTTGATGTTACCTGAATCACCCGTGTAAATCCATTATGTATGCTCCTTCGTAACTAGGGATAGAAGCAGAATAATTATTGTGTGGGTTCAATGTTTCATCACGACCTAAAATCGGTGCAAACCTCCCTTTCCTACCCGCGGCCACTTCATCTGTAATGTTATGAATAAGATTGTCAGGGTAATATCTATCCCTAAACATCCGGGTGACAATCTCTACTTCCTTGACAAAATCCTCTTCCTCAGAGGTCATCCGACTAATTCTAACTAACTGTCCTTTGAACAGGTTCTTTTTCTGAAAAAATGGGTGACCACTATTATAATGGAGGTAAGAATTTGAAAAAATTTCTTTCCTGAAAACTTTGGAAGAAAAAGAGTGGTCCAATTTGGTCAAAGAAATGTCCAAATAAACTAATTCGCTACTATTGAAGGAATAGGTAAAATCTAAAAATTCAGTGGTTCCTTTGAGGTATGTGAGAAATTCTAGAAACCTTTCATGAGAATCCTGCCAAAAAATAACAATGTCATCAAGAAAGCGTTTGTATAAACACCAACAATGGGAGAACTCACTATTAATAACAAATAGTTTCTCCCACCAGGACAAAACAATGTTTACATAAGTAGGGGCACATTTTGCCCCCATAGCTACCCCTCTTTCCTGTTTAAAAAATTCCCCCTCAAAGTACATAAAATTGTTTTTAAGTACTGTCTCCATGAGTAGTAGACAGGTTGTAAAATCACTGGGGTCAAAATTACCACTCTCCCTCATGCTTTCCTCCAGCCATAAAAGACCTGTTTCGTGAGGAATAGAACCGAAAAGGTCTACTATGTCCAAGGTGACAAACAATATGTTGGAATTGAAAAGTTCAGGTTTTACCTGTCTTAAAAAATCCCATGAATCCTTCAAGACAGTAATTCCATTGTTTGAGAGGGATTTTAATTTTACATCTAAATATTTAGCTAGAGGAGCAGTCATGGACCCCTCAGAAGAAACTATGAGTCTTAAAGGTGGATCCGAAGGATCCTTATGGACCTTCGGAATTCCAAAAACTGAGGGTGTCCTGGGGTACTTGTTATACAAAAAATTAAAAATATACAAATCTATAGATTCTTCCAATAACAAGTCATTTAAAAGCATAGCAATTTTTGAATGAGCTATGTTTACTTCGTTAATAGAAGCCTTAGAATATTTTGAATCATCTAGTAACATTTCTTTCATTTTGGATTCATATAAAATATAATCCATAAGAACTGTACCCCCTCCTTTATCTGGTTGCATAATTCTTAAGGATTTGTTGTTGGTAAGTTGGTTCAACAACAATTTTTCATCTTTTGAAAGGTTTGAATATATTTTATGTGTATTAATAGTATTCCTAATCTCCCTTTCCATAATTATTTCTAGGTTTTTAAGCTGTGGGTGTAGCGGCGGGTTAAAAGTACTTTTTATCTTAAAAATAGACTGTCCATATACAGATTGTGAATCTGCCAACACCAAGGCCGAATTCCTTTTTCTTAAAAATAACTTCATATCAATTATTGCCTGGGGAATATTACCTTTTCTGATAGGTATGTATTTAAAACCTTTTGAAAACAATTTGAAATGGTCCAAGTTAATTACTTCAGCACTATAATTAAAAATTTTGTAATTTCTGTATTTAAAAATGTTACCATAGTGTTTAATTTCAACACTGGAATCTGTGTTAACTAATGTCTGGGATTCCCCCTGTAATAATGATGATTGTAATATAGAGGTTTTTTGTTCTGAATTCTGTTGGATCTCCGAGGGAGAGGTGGAAAATCCAAAGGGTCTGGGTGGTAAGATTCTGAAAAAACTTCATGATTTTCCTCACCCACAGAGTTTCTATTACCTATAGGCTTATGATTTGTTACTGTGTAACATTCTGGAGTGTATAAATTAAAAGGCCTAGGTTTAGGGTAAGCAGTACCATCTTGATATTCCTTTATATCTCTTTCCAGTTTTCCTTCCTTTCTCCTCATATTGTTTTTGCAGTCTGAATCAATCTGTTTAAATATATTAAAATATAGGGCTTTTTCAGACTCAACACTAAACAAGAGATCTTGAATACTAGCGGAATTAATAGATTACATTTTCTCCAAAAAAATATGTCTAATTCTTTCATTTTCCACAATAAGAGCCCTAACAATATCTAAACCACATTTGTCGAAAATTTTTATGAGTTAAGAATGAAATACAGACCCATTTTCAACACGATTGGGAAATTTACAAACCCTCAAACCCTTGGGAACTATATTCTTACTTATACATTCCTTAAGAAAAGTATTATCACAGCCCAATCGTTTGAATTTGTCCATATAAAAATACAAAGCGTCCAAGCTTTCCCTATAGGTTCGGGTGTCACTTCCTTGATTGCCGACCCCTAAGTGGTTAGTGTGCAAAAGATAGTTCTGTCCAATAAAACCATTATAATCAACCAAATAATTGTTGTCAGAAAAGTCACCTTGCACCGAAGGAAAGCCTCCAGTTCTGTTGTCCAAAAGGCGCAGGTTATCGTTGCCATCATTAGCATCGTTAACGACAGTGTTGGACCGTAGCAAACGTGGAAAATCACCATAATCCTGTGTATCAGGGTAAACAGATACAGAAGAACCCTGATTCGGTTTTAGATTGTTAACCATTACTTCCGTATTAGGATGAGTTTCACCGAGTTTGGCTCCTGAACAAACGCTCTGACCAGAAGCCATAGCTACAATTGACTGACATGCTGGAGTGAGCAATTCAACCAGTTGTGATAACTGGCCAATCACCTTCCCGAGCTCACCCTTCTCCCCGCCTCGAAAATCCATCTCGGTCTCAGTCTCAGCCCCTGAGAACTCCGCCATCCCAAAAAGAACAAAAACCCAGTTGAGAGATGAAAGCGAACAACAATAACCATAACAATGAGGGTACAGACCAAGTACCAAGAAGTTGTTTTGAATGACAAAAGGAATTTTATTGTACAAATACCCAAACGCTTGTACACATAATACGTTTTCGAAAGTCTTCATCAAAGGCAAAACAGCAAATCAACAATGTCCTACCCTTAAATAAATCAATCAAACCAAGCATGGACCAATGATTTCATTGAAACAACATTATTATGAAATAAAAAAGGAGAACATGAACAATGCACTTTTTAGACATATTCTCAATTGTCCATCAGCTTCCTTCAATTTTTTTTGTTATTGAAGTGGTCCATGCTTGGTTTGATTGATTTATTTAAGGGGAGGACATTGTTGATTTGCTGTTTTGCCTTTGATGAAGACTTTCGAAAACGTATTATGTAATACCTTCATTTGGTTCTCCAGAGCGAACTTTTGCTTGTTTTGGTTATTGTTGTTCGCTTTCATCTCTCAACTGGGTATAGTTAGGTAGGGGTTTGAATCCTGCAAGTGCTCAGTGTGAATATGTGTGGGGGAGTAGTGTGTGCAATTCCATGTGTATGAGAAATGTCCCTTTTGGCAACTATTACTACACAACACATGCTGCATATTCCACTGTCTAAACACTGATGATGTCAGCACCCTATAAGTACAGCAGGAGAAAGCAATCCCCCCAGTAATGCAAATAGCGTGCTCTGCTAATGCATCTCTCACAAGTATCATAACATAGATAGGTAGGGGTTTGAATCCTACAAATGCCATGTGTATTTTTGTCACACAGTTTTTCCATGTGTGTGGGGTGTTGTTCCCAATATTGCACGACATACATTATATCAGTAATGTCAATGCACACATGATGTATGTGTATGACACCTACACATATGTACCTGTGCACTGCAAGAGTTCTCATGTCCGAAGCCTGCCTCATGTGAATACATGGAATATGCATCGGACAACTGTATGACTGTGGTGTTCTGTGCAGGGGCTGCATGTGGCATGTGACTATACAGTGTGGGTTGTAGATGGTGTCATCCCACCAGCGAGGGATACATGATTGGCCTGGAGCATATAGTCCACATGTTGGTGATGAACAGGTGCAGCATGTTGTCACCACTTGTGGGAGTGGTAACAGGTTGTTCCATAGCAATGCAGGGAATGAATGATAAGAACCCTTCAGATAGGGTCTTGCAGCTAGAATAATGCTCACACTTATGTTAGGGTAGTCGCAGTACAACCATATAATGGTGTGTGTAGAGACCGTCATATTCCCAGTGTTGTCAGGAAGGCCAAGTGGGTTTCCTGGGTATGGGAGTGTGGTGTGTGCCAGGCTATGAACCTGAAGGCAGTCTAACCCACTGTGTGTTGCACATGGAGAGGCTCTGATGCTTTGTGCAGTGCCACCAACCTGGGGGGTGTGTATCTGAGGTGCCTTTGGATACATCCCCCCTGTTCTGGTTTGGTGCATGTGTAGGGGATGACAAGCATGGTATCAGGAATGACCTGGCACTGATGGTGTGCACCTGGGAGCCTTCTACCAGGAGTCTGTTACTCCACGGATATTGCTGTACCCCATGCTAAGGACAGTTTCCACTGCATGCATCTTGAGGTTTACACTGCTGCTGTTGAGTAGCATTGCTATTAGTGTCCTATCCCGTGTGATACCTGTGTAGGTGGCTATGTAATGTCAGCCTTGCATACAAAGGCACTATGTGTGTAGCAACAGCCTCTGCTTATATACAACGGCCCATTGGTAACAGGTGCAAGCTGTCCCAAGCAAAGCAATGTGGCTTGTCCAGCATGTAATCCCACACTGACAGGCATTGGATCCCCTTTGAATGTCACTGAAACATACATTAATTGCAGAAACTGATGATCCTGTCTACATATTGTGGCAGCATTCATGGTGAGGGTGAGATGCTACTCAAGGCCAGGGTCATACCAGTCTGTGCCACAAGCTCAGAGAGCCCCTCTATGTCCCCTAACATGTAGTCCAGGGAGGTGCGTCAGAGGTCATACACACTGGCACAGACAATGACTGAGTCATACTTCTACATGCCTTGGAGTGACCGGTATGCTTATGTTATGTGGTGGATCATAGTGCCCGATGGGCAGCTCAGCTTGACCGTCACCTTGTTCAGCCTGGGAGCAGGACCTCAGTGTACATGACGATAGAGGTACCTCATACAACTGTAGCAGGTGTGTTGTCTAGCCGTATGGCCTGTGACTGTTTGGCACACAGGCTTTGTGAGCTATGTGTTGCATGTGCTCTGCTCTGGCTTAACGTTTGCTTGTGTGTCTGCTTTGCAGGTGTCAGCTGCTCAGGCAGGATGCTATTCTGAGAGCTCAATAATGTACCTGTGTGTTTCTGTGTTTGGATTGCAGTTGTGGCAGGTCTATGGGAGACTGGTACTGTATTCACTGTAGTATCCCACTCCACCTGACAGGGAATGCCAGTGCTGTGTAAACAGAGCTTAGCTCCCAGTTTGGCTATGTGGTTGCATCTCTCACATGTGTTGTACATGTATGGGAAGAGGAGAGGGTTGTCTGTGTACATGAAGCAGCTGTAACATTACCACATGACTCACAGATTCACCAACTGTACCTGAGAGTAGATCGATAGGTGACCTTTGCACATGCTACCATAGCATTGTGACTCCCATACTAAGTAACGACACATAGGGCCAATGGGGAACAAGGTACTCAAGGTGACTATGTGAGGGTGTAGTGCTCCTGATTTGTTAGTGCTGGCATATATGAATGCTGTCTTGAGCAAATGTGAGGTAAGTCATATGCAATGTGTTACAGGCAAGCTACATGCAAACAGGACAAACAGTAACGTTCTGTCAAGTGACACATGGACATCAGTACAGTAAGCAACACAGATGTCACTAGGGATCCACAGAGGCACTGTATATCTGCACTGCAGGTAGAATTAGTGTTTCAGGAACATAACAGGCAAACATGCATACAAACAAAGCTACAGTCAGCAGGCCTGTATGTAGACTATGCTACAACAAATAAGGTGTACGAATTCCAGTAGGTAACAGTGCATGTATGCAGGCACTATAAGCCAGTACCCAGACATTCACAAGTCAGACAGGCTTGGTCCAGCCGCACCCCACACAAGTGTATAGACCACGTACCTTCGTAATGTTGAATAACTGGCCTGATACCCAAGTGCTCATACCTGTAATAATACACATGTGAAATAACAGACACTGAGCCCTCACTCAGCAGTTCCAGACTTAGTATGATGTATGCTACCTGTCCTGGCACCACAGTATCCTTGACATGTATGGACACTCTCCCTCCTGTCATAGTTAGTTCTGTGTTTTGGTGCTGTCATGCATGGTATGAGGTGTGACCTTGTAGTGCTTGTGTGCTCTTGTGAGCCTTGAACCTGTTGTGTAGTACTGCACAGATATCAACATCCTGAAACATCTGCATTGCAGAGTTGTGTGGACAGCATGCAACTCGCAGTTGACATGGCCATCATTGAGTATCAATATGTACATTGTTGTATCCCCTGTGCTACCTATGTAGGTGGCCATCCCTTCACAGCCTCACCACCAGTATGCAAAGATGTGCAGACAGAACACTGTGGTAATTACTATGGGTGTACAAAACAATACAATGACATTCATACAGTAACTGCATCAGGCATGCTGGTATATACCCACAATGCTATCATTACACTGTACTGTTGTCAACATCATACTATTACAATACGTCTATGTACTCACCCTGTGCATCAGCAGCATGTTAACCTGTTCCTGCACCGATTTTACAGATTGCAGGAGGTGGCACAGTTTCATCATATGCACAGGGTGTGTACCTGGTATGCCTGAGTCTGCCAATGATACAACCAATTGACATGTCTGTGTGTGTGTGTTGGTGAGGGACAGCAGTACAAGATGGGGCAATGTTGATGCAGTGTGTGCGTGTATGTGGTAGCCCTAGGTGTTATCACTTTGCATGTGTGTATGAATGCACACAGTCCCACCTCATGGCTGCCATATACAGATGTTTGTGGACAGCCACAGACTGTACCTGCCAGGTCATACAGATCACTGTCTGTGGCCACGGACACGGTACCTGTGCCTGGCAGGGGTGCTACAGACCGTATCAGGTACTAAGCCAGACTGGGTACTGTCATCAGAAGCAGGTGGTTGGTGACTGGAGACAGGTCCCTGTTGGGACTGTCCAGCGCCACGTGCACGTGGTCTCCTGGGGTGGTCTGATGACAGCACAGACCTAGCATTGCTGGGGCTGCTGCTGGCACTATGTGAGCGGCCGCAGGCCTGTTGTCATCCACGACGGCTGCCAGCTGCTGCTGTTGCTGGCATATGGCCACGTTGACGCCTCAACTGTCCACCATTGCCCTGGCTCATGGACATGTAGTTGTGGAACAGATCTAATGTGTCCCCCCAATGTCTGTCAATGACCTCGGTGAAGTTGCGGTTGGCAGCCGCAACATCACGCATACTGTCACTCATGGCTATGCGACATGCTCTTAGTTCCCTCAGACCCTGTCTGGTGTACCATTCCATACGTGACTGTGCCTGCATTACAGCCCGAAACATAGCTGAGGTTGAAAGACCTCTGTGGGCACGTCTGACAGGGGCGGTACGCCCACGGATGCTCCCACGAGAACCCATGGACATCTGCCTGTGTGGTACCATGTCAGGACCCTGGCCATGGCTGCTGTGTGGGGATGCATGTGCCAACGGTACCACATTACCCTGGCCAATGCCCACTGTATCCTGTCCATCACCTAGGGACATTGGTGACAAAGGATGTATTGGCAGAATGACTGCCCATTGATGGGGTCAACAGCTGTGTAGTGTCAATTGGCTGACCAATGACGGACCCTGGCACACCTACCTGTGCCATTACACAGGTATCATCATTATCACTATCCACAGCAGCTGATTCAGGTTCCCTGCTGCACGACACCAGAGCAGCACCAGAACCTGTGGGAGTAAGACAGGAAACACAGTTTACAATGTGTACACAATGTCACCACTGATGCACACATGCACACATGGGCACATGGGCACATGCACACATGCACACATGCACACATGCACATGGGCACATGCACACATGCACACGGGCACATGCACACATGGGCACATGCACACGGGCACATCACATGCACACATGCGCACATGGGCACATGCACACATGCACACATGGGCACATGCACACGTGCACACATGCACACATGGGCACATGCACACATGCACACATGGGCACATGCACACATGTACACACCTCAGCATATGAGATATCAACCCACAGACACAAACACACCTGCAATCAAACACATTGCACTACTGCTTCAGCCTATTATTACTATTAGTACCAAGAGTATTGAAGGTAATGGTATTACACACTCACCAGCATGGATAGGCTGCCTTGCTGTTACACCAGAGGGACCTGCAGAAAAGAGACATTTATTGTCAGTGGGCACAACTGTGCCATTGATACTGTGGGTATGATACAGTTCAGTAGTGCAACAGTTAGCTTCCACAGGTGTACTGCAGATATTGAGGATATCACTCTTGCACAATAATTACCAAGATTACAGCTACAAAACGAGGACACACCTCACACATGCATAACCTAACAGTGTACAGAATGGTCAAGTATACACATGGCATGTTACCTGCATGCTCCGTGTCCTGCTGCTGTGTGGCTCCAGCCTTCATCATTACACATGTATGCTGCTGTTGCTGTTGTGCTGGAGGCACAACACTTAGGAGTAGTCCCTCCAGTCTGGTGAGGGGGGGATGTCTAGCCACCCCACCACCTGTGGCAAGCTGCTGCCTGTGGATATCCGATGCACGCTGATGGACATTTCTAATTAAATCACTGCAGTGATGGCGTACCTGCTCATATGTCCGGTTATGTGTGCCTATGTCATTTACCCGACGGACCAGGTCTTGCCACAGTGCAGCCCTCTCCTGCTGGTTCTGGCTGGTGCGGGAAAAGAGTACAGCGAAATCCCGCACCAGGCTCTGTTGTATCTCCTCCTCCTCTGCAGCACAGTAGACAGGGTTCCGCTGGTGAACCATGGCCTTGAAAAGGAGAAGGAAAATATATCAGCAATATCTGTCAGCAAACTATGGCACACATAATACACAATACTCGACTGCAGTGATATAACTTAGGCACCATATATAGCATCTGTCTGTCTATTGGGGGATACACATGTAAATGACCAGATATCAGTGCTCATCCGACAACTGTGCAACAGTACCTGGCACACTCCATACGACAGACTAGTATACTGCAGCAGTCAACACACTGTTTCAGGTACAATACACAACCTCACACTGGGGGTTTGTATCAAGGTACTGTATGGGGAACATTATCAGCCCATGCACTGCACACAATGCATGTTACATATTTCACTGGTAATGCACACTACTCTTACTTGCCATAACCCTACCTACACCACAGTGACATACAGGGTAACACAGCACAACATATGGCAATGTAGTATGTGTTGATCACAATACCTCACACACCTGTCTCTGGCCTCACACCAAGGACACACACTACCATGACAGACAGACAGTCATGGTGAGCAATCACACCAGTACACAACATGCACCCAGTCACTAGCACACTCATTCCACCTCACATATTCCATTTGCAATGTGTTCATGGGTGTGCATTGTGTCTTAGGTAGGTAGTGTGCTTTTGGCCCTGGGCCTACAGCAGCATACTGTTATGCTACCCTGCCCCTTGTGACACATGTGTTATGATCGTACCTGCTCCTTACAAACAGTTACACAGGGTGACTCATATGGCATATTAATTACTTATCTGCATAACATTCAGCAGGGGTATGTCTGACATCTACTCATGGGGAGCCTTGCTTCTTAATTCTGTGTGGTCTACTACAGGGTATGTCGTATCTGTGGGTAGGGTCCTGTACCTCCACCATGTGCTCTATACTGCAGTGACAAGGACGACAGACATAGGTAATTTGTGTTGTGGATGTTGGAGGTTTTACCATGGCTGTTAGACAACTGTCAAGAGTGTGAATGAACTATGTATATCCAGCAGTGGTAACCTCTATGTAGGTAGTCTGTGTGCGCTCTGTGGTGTTTGAGTGCATTGACACAGTTACTTGCATATGTCTGTGTCCTTCTCCATATCTGTAGCTGTCATGGGAGGTACATACCGTGTAGGACATTGTGGGGTGTGGAGGGGTACAGTGACCTACATGTCCATAGCTGACACACCATGTCCGCTGACACATTCCATGTACAGGTATTACAGGACTAGTGTGCCACTGTGTATATCAATGTGGAGCCTATTGTACACTTGCTGCCCCTGTTCCCCCCTGACACATGCAGTGGTGGGCAGGCATGTACATATGTGGTGGTTACTGGTGTCAGTGTTTTTGAATGGGGTATGGTACTCCAGTATCCACACTGGTGTTCACTCCATGCCTTTGACACCAGGCACCTGTTGCAAGACATCTGCACACATGTGCCTCACACAGTCTATATATATATATATATATATATATATATATATATATATATATATATATATATATGTATATATATTTATATATATATATTGATATATTTATATCTGTATATAGATATATATATGTTTGTATATATGTATATAAAATATGTATATATAGATGCAGATATATACATATAGATGTGGGGAGAGAGGGAGAGAGAGTGAGAGAGAGACACAGGGAGAGTGAGAGTGTGAGGGGGTGGGACAGAGAGAGAGAGAGATAGTCATATACATACATATCTTTTGTCAGTCAGATCTATCTGTATATGTATATGTCTTTACAGATATCTATATATGTATGTGTGTATTACATATATCTGTACGTACATATTCTACTAATCTCGATTTCTGTGCAGTAAGTGAGAACCTGGTTCAATGCTCCTGAGAGCACACCAGCAGTATCAGGCTATACCCCGTATCATGCTTTTTGGCCCCAGGACTCGAGACAAAACAAAAAGGGAGGGGTTGTGTCCATATTCATGAAGGACACCCACACCTTCAGGTTAGTGGCAACACATGAAGCATCACAGACCATCCAGGTGCAGATAACCGTAGGCAAACCTGCTATACAACTGGTAGCATGTTACAGACCACCCTCCCAATCTCAGGAACCACAGTCAGCCTTCCTGAAGACATTGGAGGATATTAATGTCCCACCAGACACTATCATATTGGGAGACTTCAACCACCCTAACATACACTGGGTGCATTATTCTACCCCAAACACCCTAGCCCAAAGGTTCCCGGAATTCACTAAGTCAAATGCAGTGGAACAGCTAGTCACCTCTCCCACAACAGGAGATAATATACTAGACCTGATCATCACAAACATGGGGACAATGTGCTACACACCGGAAGTATACCCCTCACTATTAACATCTGACCACAGACTAATCCCCCTGGATATACATATCCCACCTCCCCCACAACACAAAAGACTACAGTGGGAAACCTCTCACATGCCGACTTTACACTTCTTATAACTGAGTTGGTATCCTTAATGCCCACTGGGCTAGTGGAAACCACTTCCCACAATGCAGACACCTTCACATATGCTTTCTACGGACATCTCCAAGAATGCATGGATCATGCAATCACAAATAAAACCATAACCCTCTCCACCAAGGGCAGGTATCCTGTCTGGTGGACCCCAGCATTGAACAAATTGTATAACAACAGAAGGTAGCTACTGCACGGCAGAGCATAATTCCATAGAGCTACGGCATCTCTGATCAGCAGTAGTAGAAAGATACGTTTTGTCGTACAAACATGCAAGGCCAACAATGACAGGGACATCGCTATGGACACTACAGATAACCACAAGGCCTTCTTCTGCTATGTTACACACCTGGGTGGGAACCCTCAGATATGTTCACAGTTAGTTCACAGCGACAAACGCTACACTGAACACACAGATAATGCCAACATTCTGGCAGACAGGTTCAGTGCAGATTTCTCCCCTCCCTCACCCACACATGAGGGGTTACTTATCCCAGCTGACTGTAACCTCCCTGTCATCTCAGATGTCCAGCTGGGAACCACCCTCAGCAAAGCTGTAAACACAGCATCAATGGGACCTGACGGTATTGCAGGTTGCATGCTACGTGAACTCCAAGAGGAGCTACACATGCACATTAAATGCTATTCAACCGTAGCCTTACTACAGCATATGTACCTGGACACTGGCATACAGCAACAGTAGTCCCACTCCACACAGGAGGCACCTCTACAGACCCTGGTAACTACCGCCCCATAAGCTTAACCAGCCTGGTCTGCAACGCTATGGAAAGGATCATTATGAAACTCATACACAGAGACATTGGGGACTTAGACACTTGATCCCACCCAGTTTGGCTTTGTAGAGGGCAGATCCTGCCTTATGAACCTGGTTGACCTTTTCAAGTCAGTCGCTAGAGCCATTGACGAGGGCACAGCGGTCCATACAGCCTACCTGGACTTGCCTACAGCTTTCAACACAATACCGCACTCTGGCATCATAGACATGATCAACAGCTGAAATGTAAATCCATATATCACAAGATGGGTTGCAAACTGGCTAACAGATAGAAACCCTACAGTCAAACTCACTGGTGCCATGTCAGACTCAGAGCCAGTCACAAGTGGTGTCCCACAGGGCTCTGTCCTGGGACCGCTCATGTTCGACATATAATTCTCAGATATGTCCGGCCCTATGCACATCTTCATATACATAGATACAGACCAATAACACATCTGGAGGGTTCACAGTATGTAGAGTATTATAGTAGTACTTTACATTACTTGTGTTTGTTGCAGCTGTTTGTGTAGGCTTGCAGTTACTTGGCCTGTTGTCAGCCTCTTTGCTTTGTTGTTTCAGGTTTTTTTTTCTTTCTCTTTCTTTCTTTCTTTCTTTCTTTCTTTCTTTCTTTCTTTCTTTCTTTCTCTCTTTCTTTCTCTCTCTCTCTCTCTCTCTCTCTCTCTCTCTCTCCCTCTCTCTCTCTCTCTCTCTCTCTGCCTCCAATGGGTACAATGACAGTATTGCATGTGTGGACTGGGAGTACAGGATGCTTTTGTAGGTATCTGCACATGTCCATGTGATGGCCTCTGCACCAATTGTTAGCCAGCATTTACTAATTGCATGCAGCCTGTTGTGTAGTGATTGCAGTTCTCACTGTGATTACAGGACTGTGCTATAAAAAGGTCTGCTAGGTAGGTGTAGCCCTTTCAGATTATCAGGGTGGGGACCATGCTGGTTTGCTGTGGACACTGTTCTGTGAGTGTAAGGGTTGGTATGTCTCTCATATTTCAGGCTGTGTTGTTCTGTAAGCTGAGTATTCCTTCCTCCAGTGTCCTCTTCTCCGTGTGTATGTAAACTGACACCTACGACTAGTAATACTGTGTATATGGGTGTGTGTGCTTTCCTGTGGGGATTGTGGTGTAACTGGTATATAGCAGTGGCTCTTGCAATCTGTTGCTATGGCTTCAATATTTTGCCTTTACATTCACTCGTTGTATGCCTGCTAGGTGTCTTTCCTGTAATGTGTTGCTATGGCTTTCCTATTTTCCATTTACATTCACAGCTTGTAATGCTTGCTAAATCGGTTTGGGCAGCAATTCCCTATGTGTTTGTTGTGGTAGGGTGTTACTGCATGCAGTGTGGTCTGGCCATGGTGTGGGCCTTGACACTTACAAGGGTATTTGATCATGCTGCTGAGCAGGCCTCAGATACTCTCCGGAGCATCTTTTATCAGCCTCATGGAATGGTACATAGCAGTGGGTTACTCCAATGACATATTCTGATATTCTGAAGTTGTGACTGTGGGTTATTTCAAGCATATGTATTAGTACACCATTTGTGACGTGTAGGTGGCGCATACCTTCAGTCAGTCATAGTTACCATTGCATGTGTAGTTACACCTTTCTGCCTACTGTTAGTACATTTGACAGGGTGTCAGTGGGGCACAGTTGACATTTGTTTTGACATTAGGGACATCCCTGTAACTCAGTCACAATTGCTATGTCTGATCTCTTAACTATTCAACTATGGCAGTGTTTATCCTGCTCTGAGTATGTGTGTGGCTTGCCAAATGCTAGTGATATTATTACCTAGTAGCTACCAACTAGCATGACTGTTTCTCAGCACACAGTACTATTTTACAAATCCACTAGATTTGACAGTAAATATACATGACATGCTTTGTGTACTAGACTTGCTATATTCCCTTTACATTAATTCCTACTATTTTATGATATATTTCTTTCAGCACAATGTTCTTGTATAGCAGTCATGGCTTAGTGGTAAGTCATGCAGACTAGTGTTTCCTGGGTTCGAGACTGAGGGAGGTATTTTATTTTGCTGCTGAGAATACTACAGGCCTTGTCATTCAGAGTGACTAAGGCACTTTTAAGCAGTTGTAAGCGGGTTAGCGCTGGTTTGTGCGGAGCTCACACATGCGCACTGCCGCTTAGCTTCGTGCACACCCGCTTACTACTGCTTAAAAGAGCTTACTCTCACGCACACCCATGCTATTTTCTTTTAAAGAAAAGAAAATGGGGAGATAGGAAAGTGGTGAAAAAGGGGGCACAAAGAGGGTAGGACAGTAGGAAAAGAAGCTCGGGTTTTGCAGGAGGGATGTAGGAAAGGCCCATAGCTGCCCATTTCTTCATCAGCAACAGCTGTGCATATGTTTGTAATTTGGTGTGAAATTTGAAACCTTCCACCCCTGAGAGAGGTGTGAGGGCAACAATAATATTTGTTGTACAGCCAATTGTAATTGCCAGTTTACATGTCCAGCAGACATGGGTGCAAAATGGGCAGCTATGTATGGGGTGTAATTTTTTTGTGGGTACAGAGTGCCCTTTTTTTTTCTTTTCAGGTGAGAGTGGTATGTCAGGTACAGGAAGTCGGTGCAGCTGGGGAGGTAGGTAGGGGAGGTTAACAGACAAGACAAACAAGACGCATACAGGGGTGGTGTATGACACATGTGGGGTTTACACAATTGACGGGGACGGATGTTTGGATATCTCGAGCCCATGAGCCTACAGATGGCAGCAGTGGAACTGAGATCCCCACCCATGGGCAGTTGCCACTGTGCCTTCACTGCCCAGGACAGGGCTGTGCTGGGGGCTGTGTAGGCCGGGCAGCAGGCACGCCCATGAGTTGTGCCACCTGTGCCTCAAGCTGGCGTAGGGGCCCAAGCACAGAGTGCCAGATCTCCCTACGCACCACAGTCCGGACACTATGGAGGGTGAGTGGATGTTCTCCTCCGGCCACGCAACCGCACCATCCCCTGCAGCGCTTCCACCCACAGGTGGCACAGGGCCACCGGAGGAGGGTCCGGCCTGGGCATTACTGCCAGCTGCACTCGCCAGCTGAGGTGGGAGAGGTGGGTCCGCTGGAATCTGCCTTCCCTGTTGTCCTATGTTTTGCATTATTTTATGACAGTTTGGGTTAGTAACGTACAATACCATTCACAATTAGTTGTAACAGCATGCATTAGTATTCCCATTAACCAAACACCCATAAATTCAAGCCATTGAACAGCAAGCATAACACATGCATAATTTGAACAACAATACACAATCCAACAACATGTAGGGTTGATTGATGGCAACAGGCCATCAGGTTTGGATGTATGAACAGGGCACATGCATCAATGTACATGCAAATATGTATGAAACAACAGGACAAATGTCCAGGGGTGTTAATTGTGAATGCACATACCCATTTCACGTGGAATGGATTATTTGTGGTTATAGGGTAGGGTGAAGAAATATTTCATTAACAACTTCAAATACCTATACATATGCTGTACATTTCTACTAGCTGCAGATATATACACACTACAGGTCTGACTACAGTTTCCTATGTGACAACTTATTCAGGTTGGTGATAGGAATGTTACTGCTACATCAATATACATTTCATATTTATTCATACACATTCATATCTGGCTCTGTTCAGTTATATCATCCTGCTACATTTGCTTTATATGGCTATAGACAACTGTGGATGTTTGGTATTTCATACAACCATACTATCTGCATATTGCAAACTGAGAGCAACATATCCAGATTTTGGGACACACATTCCAGCTTCAGTACTTTTTTCAACACAGGTTGCTGTTTGGTTATGCCTGTCACATTCATTTCATTCTGTACTGACTGCAGTATACTTTATTCAGGAGTTATTACTACTTTATTGGTGGATTCATACCTATTTCTCACACTGTCTCACTTGTTTTATTTTTACAATTCAGGATGGTACTTAATTCTAGGCTTTATTGACATGTTTTACTTTTAGTTATAACAATCCTTTCCAACAGTCTCACTTGTGTCATGTTTCAGAATTTAAACAGGGATATATTTCACACGTGTTTTACTCAGCTTCTGTAGCTGTACTTTTCAGCCTGCTGAAGGTTATGTACTATTATATTACAGGTGGGACATCTTTATTTCAGACTTGTTTCATTTTTATTTTTGGATTACAGGCTGCATCACACTTTTGTAATCAAGCAATACTTGCAAACTCTCTTACACTGTTACTTGCACATTTTATTAATAAGTGACTACACTGCACTCTTTTGCAAGCTGTCATACTTATATTTTTTTACAGTTACAGGGAAAGAATTACTGACCTGCCTGGTGACGCAACCGCACCAGCCTATCGGCATAGGCTCGACGGTTCGCAGAACGGACACCTGCAGCTGCAATATAAATTAAGTAATATTGGAATACACATCTCCATAATATCAGCTAGGTTACTTTCTTACATAAATAATTACATGTAACTTACTCAGTAGTGGGGCATTGGGCATTTGCCGGGCCTCCTGGATCCAACGGTTCAGTTGGTCCTGCTTCCATCTCTTCAGGTCCGCATGGTGGTGGCAGACCTGTTCACCAGTCCTTGGTATTCCTGTGGCACTGGTGAGATCATGTGCCAACCGGTCCCACGCCTCTGCCCTATATGCTCCCCACAGGACCTGGCCCTGCATGAGTTGGGCCTCATGATCATGGACGAGGAGCCAAACCATATATTTGGACTCCTCAATGCCCCACCTCTGTGCTCGGAAGCAACTACCCTCTCCTACACCTGCCATCCTGACTGCAAGTTGGTTCCACAATCGGTTATGCTGTGTATTCCTGCCTATGGGGCTTATATATGCCATTTTTCCCGCACTTATCTGTGATTGGCAATTTTGGAATTGTATCAGCTTCATGAAACCTGCTTTGTCATGCTCCTCTTTCCATTCATTCTTATATATATGCTATTACTGCATTTCTAAGAGCAACTGTCATGTCTTAGTGGTTCAGTACTTTGACTATGGTGCATGGTATCCTGAGTTCGAGCCTGGCCATTGCTTTTTATATTTTATGACTGTCTACACAGGCTAGGATGTGTGTCTGTATAAAGGCAGTTTTGATACAGCTTGCTCAACGTTGTCCGCTGGTTAGCTTGTTGGCGCGGTGCGCAGCTCCACGCAAACGGGGCACGCTGGCTTATGCGCCATTTGGCTATCAGCACGCATATTACACTCAGCTCAGCTACGGGCACACAGTTTCAGCGTGTTATCCTGCTGCTCAACCCCGGGCACTCATTTTACACCTGTTAAACCACTGCTCACCTACGGGCACTCATTTTAAACCTGTTAAAACACTGCTCACCTACAGGCAGATATACTCAACTTGTTCGAGTGCAGCTCAGCTATGGGCACATCTGACATTTTTTTTATTTTTTATTATCTCACATTTCTTCAAAATACATGGCCCATTTCATTATATTTTACATAAAATATAATTTTATATATGTACATATATGTCAGGGAATTGTTTTGTGCTTATTTCACTAAAAATAAAAATTGATGTTGTGGGGGCTCGAACCATGACTGCCTCCTCTTCAGCCAACATCTCTACTGCTACGCTATTGCTTCTTGGCTTACTTTGCATATTTAGTTCTTATATGCTTTTCCACTGACTGCTAACTGTGGCTAAGCGCCGGGCACACCCGCGGAAACGAGCGCACTCACGGGCAAACATCTTTACAACTTATAAAAAAAAATATAACATGTTCACTTATACATTTTATGTTCATAGTCTGTGGGGGCATGTGTTGTGTTGTGTTTATTCACATTTACACGGACTCTGTCGTGGGGGTTTACTTTCGGGAGTTTTACTCTTCTGGGGGTGTGTCCGTTTGCAGGGCTCGCCCTATGGACACGCCCCCTACTCTCTTACATGGACCGTGTTAACCTTAGGTGTGATTCAGCATGCCCTCATGCATATGCATGGCATGCTGACGTCACACCGTTTAACTGCAGCATCCGTGTAAGCCTTGTAACTCTTACACGGAGGCTTTGTGAATCCTGCCCAATGTCTGTCATTATTTAGTGACTTCATTCCTAAACGATTTGCCAGAAAACCACAAATTTTATGATGAGCAAACCAAAAATAAGAAGCAAAAATCTATTCATTCTGCAAAAATCTGGACAGTTGAGAGGTATAGTTCAGCCGGGGCTATCTGAGTTTGCTGCCCTTCCCCCTCACAAAATCATGGTCGAATGGAGCCTCCTCCCTGCAGCCATTCAATGTCCCATTCCTTGGTTATTTTGCCCCATTTACCATAAACACTGTAATGTGCATACTGCTTTACTTCTGCGATGATCTGGATTTCATTTGAAAGTTAAATTTTGCATTTTACAGCACAGACCCTAACAGATATCTGCTAAACAAAGCAGTGCAGTCTGACAATGAAAATAGCATTAAAACTTCTCTGCAATTGAAACTCACATTCATTGTAACAGCATTGAAACCCACATTCAAAGAAAATACATTTTGCCAGTGGAAGATAAAGATTAACTTTGGGCTGTTTTCAAATCATAGACCCCTTGAACACAAAACATACACATGCTCATTTATACACATTCCTGATTTTATTAAATTATATTCTTTGTACAATACAGTACAGTTGTTAGATGGCATTTTAAATTTATTGTTTTGAACATTTTTCCAGTAAACAATGAAACAAAATGCATGCACCAATAATGACAAAACTGCCCAATTCAGAATATTTACATCATAAAAGTCTACTCAAACTTACATTTCCATCATAAAAGTCTCCTCAAACTTCTACAGTCGACCAGTATCAGTAAATATGCACAATCTCTGAAGATAAAAGTAATCCTAATTCCAGGCCACATTAAAGAAATTTGTAACTAATGAAGAGGTTGCTGCTAGCAAACAACTTTATATGTCATTGTTTCATCTACAAATAAAGTGGTTGTTGCTCTTGAGGAATAAATTGCCCATGTTGCATTAAAAAAATGATAAGCTAGTAATATCGCAGTAGGGAATGGATGGCAAACTGACAGGTTCATAGTTACTAGGTATCTTTGCCAAAAAGGACTGTAGCATCCACCCCATTTACAACACAGTACAGTATCAGCAATGGATCTACCTAGTGTGGGGGTGGAACCTACAGCCTTCTGCATCAAAAGCAAGCACCCTACCTGCTGTGCTATTAACAACACAAAGAAGCTCACCGTAAGCAGTACTAAACTTTTGTTCCCCTACAGCTCTCAGCTCATTGTAAAATCTACTCGACACACCACTGTATCTCTGAACTTTGCAGTACAAGAAATCTGGAAAAAAACAAAATTTATTGGCGGGGGGGGGGGGCAAAAGCCCAAAAACCAGGGACACATTTTAAACATTGCTTGTATAATGTTGGAAAGTTGCTACAATGAAATACTGTGTTACCACCATACATTTCACTGCCAAGTCTTAAACCCAGGGGAACCCTGTGCAAAACAGTCAGAGCAACATACCACTATGCCAAATCAGCTGTTTTGTGAAAGAGAGGAAGACTGAAACTTAAATGACTACCATTTAGTGAATTTAGTTCTCACCATAGCTGTCAACCTCTTAGCACAAAACACCTGAATAAAGCCAATAATGGGGGAATACAGCCCCCAAACATATTCAGTGAATTCAGGACTCACCATACCTCTCAACTTCTTAACAAAAAACACATGGACAAAGCCAGTAATGGGGGAATACAGCCCCCAAACATACTCAGTGAATTCAGTTCTCACCATAGCTCTCAACCTTAGCACAAAAAATCTGGACGAAGCCAATAATGGGGGAATACAGTCCCAAAAATAAGGGCAAATTTCAAATATCCATGTTATAAATTTATGTACTTTCTGAAGAATATGAAGTCTGAAATTCAAATGCCTGTTACTTTTATTTAACATTTGTTAACCAGCAACAAAAGCCAATTTTCAGCAGAGTAGGGAGAAACACTCCAGACATGTCTTTGTAAGATGGGAAGACATGCAGACTCCACACAGAAAGCACCTCAGCCAAGAATGAAACCAGAGAACCTGTAGCTGTTAGGCAACAATATTGCTAGTGCACCACTGACTTTGCAAGCAACAGCAAACATACAGAAACCACAATCTGCAAATTTTTTACAGATGGTGGTGGGTAGGGAATTCACTTACTACCTGCACTCAAGGTACAGGGTTCAAGCCTGAGTATTCTCTACCACCACCATGTGTTCTCTCTAGCCACGAGTATGTAACAACTGCATCATTTCACACACACACCTCCATTTGTTCATAGCAGCCCCAGCAAACTCTGTTTGTCCTCTGTAGCAGCCTGCACAACTGTTTCCCCACCCCAGCAACTCTGGTCATCCACTGTAGCAGCAAGCTGTTTCCCTGCGAGACATCACGGGAGTAAGCTGGAACCTCCAGCCTACGGGCGATGTAGTCCAGTGACCTTTTGGTCTGTGCAGTCATCACCGCACAGACTTCTGGGCTGGCAGGGTGGAGATCCCTGTCTGGACTGCTCTGAGTACCAATCACGCATGTGTGCTTGGAGTTCTGTGTACCAGGAACTCCAAGCACACATGCATGGCGTTCCAGGACTTGTGAATTTTAGGTGGGGGGGCTGAAGTCCTATAGCACGAGCCACCCCTGCCTCTCCCTGTGAGCCATTCATTAGTTTAATCTGTGCATTTTACCCATTGAGAAAAGTAGCCTTTCAGGCATTTTATGACCTGACTGCTGTTGCTATTCTAGAAAGCACATCAGTAATGCAAGGCTTTTAAAACATTAGTAAACAAGAGTTTTTTGTTTCTTTCATTTCATATTTTATTCTGTGCTGATTGTGAATCCTGGCCATCTACAACAATGTTATGGCATGGCTTCTACCTGGAGAAAGCATCTGAGTCAGGCAAACAGCAGTGGAAACCATATTTCACTTTCTTTCATGTTTTACTGTGTTCTGATTTTTGAATACTAGCCTGGTACTGACCTGCTAGTAATTCCATAGAAAGCAAGTGTGTGACAGAAGGTTGGAGCATTAGTAGACACACCCTTCTGTTCCTTTTTCAGTTCTAGTTTGATTATGTGCTGATTTCTGAATACTACTAGACATATGCAGTATTTTTATGAGTGAGCTGCTTGTACATCTGTAGAAGCATAAGTGATCATGGCTGCACAGGTAAAAAACACACTATTCAAAACCAAGAACACAGTATCCATGGGACCTGAAGACATCCCAGGCTGTGTTCTACATGAACTACAGAATGAACTGGCACCCCACCTAAGTACCATGTTCAATCATAGCCTCACCTCAGGCTATGTGCCCACTGAATGGCGCACAGTGATAGTTATCCCACTCCACAAAGGGAAAGCCACCACAGACCCCGGAAACTACTGCCCCATTAGCTTAACGAGCCTGGTCTGCAAGGCTATGGAGCGTATCATCATAGAACTTATAAACAATGACATTGGTAATCTCCAAACTCAGGACCCTACCCAGTTCGGGTTTGTAAAAGGCAGATCATGTCTCCTAAACCTGATAGACTTCTTTGAAGCAGTCACCAAAGCCGTAGATGAGGGTAAGGTGATTCATACAGCCTATCTAGATCTCGCCAAGGCTTTTGACACCATCCCCCACTCTGGAATTATAGATAAACTCAATAAACTAGGTATAAATCCCTATGTCACAAGATGGGTTGCCAACTGGCTCACTGACAGAACCCACACTGTGAAAGTAGTAGACTCCAAATCCAGCTTCAGACCAGTGACAAGTGGAGTACCACAGGGTTCAGTCCTGGGTCCTCTCCTGTTTGGTATCTACTTCTCTGAAGTACAGGCCAACACAGAAGGTCTTTGGCTAACGAAGTTCACAGATGACTGCAAACTAGGAGCCATAATCAAAACTCCAAAAGATGTGGACATCCTACAAAAGGGCCTTGCTGAGACAGATGCCTGGTGTCAAAGCCATGGCCTCAAGCTCAATGTCAAAAAGTGCATTGTCATTCCTTTTGGTAAAAACTCAGTACCCATGAACTACCACATAGGTGGTAGTCTACTTAACACCAAAAGTGTGATAAGAGACCTTGGGACACAGGTGGACAGTAGTCTCTCCTTTGATAACCACATCGCCACAGTAGTCAGGAAATCCTTCTATGTGGCACACCTCATCACAAAAGGTTTCTCATGGTCATTGTTCCCTTCTACTCATCACTCATTAGACCCATTATACAGTACAATGCCCCTTTTGGTATGTACCTCACAAGACATCTACAACAACTGGAAAGGCCACAGAAATACCTCACAAAGAGGATTACTGGCCTCAAAGAGATGCCCTATGCAGACCGTCTCAAAAAACTGCAGCTTTACTCCATTGCATATCGCCTACTCAGAGGCAATCTCTGCCTAACACACAAAGCTATGTCAAACCCAGAGCTTTTAGACATGCTCCACTTAAAGAAATCCCAATCCCTACGAGCTACATCCTCTAGGGACCTAAACCTCGTCACCATAATAAACAGAACATGCTGGAGGAATAGATTCCTGTCCCAGAGACTTCCCATACTCTGGAACAAACTACCTGTCTATATCAAACAAAGCTCCTCATTAGCACTCTTCAAGAATAATCTTGATGATTGGATGGGAGATAGGAAATTCACCCCAGGGATCACTTCTGTGGCTCTGCTTGACAGTGGCACAGGAAAATAATTTTCTTGGGTGGCGAAAGCCAGGGTACCTTTGGCTAGGCTTATATAGGCTCTAGGGCTAATAGCCTAGTACCTACCTATGAACCTATGAACCTATGCGTAAATTAAAAATCTGTACACACTGATGTCCTTTTTTCCTGGCACAGCTTTCTTTAGTTTAAATATGAGCCAGGAGCTGGGGGCATAGTTCTCCAATCCAATGTAAGTCAGAGAGGAACACAAATCCAAGGATTAGTTTATCCTGGCAGTTGAAACTAGACTGGAACTGTGGATTTTACAGGATATTTAAAAGTAAAATGACACTGTGGGTGGAAATGAAAGTGACGTGTCGAAGTGGGCATGACTTCTGCCAGTTACTCTGACCCTAATTTTAAACATTGGGATTGTCCCTTTAAGCTTCCCACCCCTACTGTAAATTGAGCTTAATAAGATCTTCCCTTTCTACACTGCTATCTTGAATTTATATTTGAATTATTTTCCCATCCTTGTGCTTATATCAAAAAAGTGCATTTTGCCTCTTATTGTCTGTTGTACTGATTTACTTCATCTGAATTCATTATCTTGCTAGCTGTTGGATAAAGAGATAAAAAGTGTATTTGTACACTCTAGCAAGCTTTTATTTTCTCATCAAGGTCAGTGGATTTTCCTTCTAGTGCACTGGGAGATAGTCTTGTCTGTCTAGGTTGAGGAAATGCTTGAGATTGTGCATGTAGTTTTATTGGCTGGAGAAGTTATTAATCAGCTTATCTTGTTTTTATTACCTTTATAAATTCTGTACAATTGAGTGGCTATTGGCTCGTTTAAACAAAGTGAAGTACTTTCATTGAATAATCACACTTTTATGAGCTGTTTAAGGTACACTGCTGCATCCATATCTTCATGTTTGTTTATGGCAGCACTTTACCCTGGACACTCTCTTACTGTGCTTTTACATTAGGAAGACTAGAATTATTCATCCAGTGGCTGAGCTGGGAAACTCACAAAAGGGCTTTAAGTAATTTTTCTTTGCATTTCTCTTATATATTGCTGCTTTGCATTGGATTTTACTACTGCAATTGTTATACTTTGATTGTATTTCACACCATCTACTGCTTTTACTTAATTTAAGACAAGATCTGTTTCTGCGGTTTCATTGTGTTGCTATTATTAATTCAAGAAAAACTGTGCTGCTTTTTACACTACTTATTTAATTAAAAAAATATATATCCTGCCTTTTTTCTGTTGTTCCACTGCACTTCTGTTGGCCATAGTATAGACTGGATTCAGACCGACTGAATTTAGTTCTGTTTGTAGATTGAGCACTAAAAATCAAGACGTCTGTTTTTTTTGGAGAAGCCCCTCTGTACCCTCGTGGTACGAGTGTACAGTAGGACTAACTATTTGAAGGTTACTAGTTCAGGACTCACTTTGAGATATTTCATTGGTGCAGGGCTCAGTTTGAGCTTTTTCATTGGTTTCTTTGTATTAGCTGCTTTGTTTTTGCTTGCACATAATGCACCATCATGCACCACAGTGCAGAGGGGGTAACTCTTGGTGGTTATAGATGCAAAAGCGCCAGTAGAATTATTTTCCCTTAGAAGTTACTGCTATCTAGCAGAGCAGTTCTTGAATAGCTCTCAGCTGTTCAGTGAACAGCCCAGCAGAGATTTTAGCTCTTACCTATCAACAGCAGACCCTATAGATCCCCTCTTTTATACTGGTGTACACCTCATTGGTTGATCACCCTAAAATAGCGCCCTACCTGATACCTCCATCTTTTTCTCTATATTTGCTGAGATACCAGGTTCAAACCTTGCATTGCAGACTGTCAGTTTCCCTCTGTTTCTGCTGCTAGCCTGGTGGACATGTTTTTTTTGAGGCAATGTAGCAACTGCCTTATGTGCACTGACAAATCCTTACTCCTAAATCACTCAAGTACAATTTGCAAGAGATGCTCCTACACTATCAATCTGGCATTACTGCTCTCTCGTGCACAGAACAGCAACACTAAACAGGTTGTCAGCTCACACACCATAACTCCTATTCATAATATGCACCCAGCATATACACCTTCATATGCAGAGATAATCTCCAGAAACCTACCTAAATGCCAGAGACCTCCAAAACACAAACATTCTACATCTAACACAACACCCAAAGAACACTACACATAAAAACACTAGCACCTGTGTCTCAGCAAATAAGCCTTTGAAACAATGCATGACTATTCCAAATGTTTTAGTTATAGGTGATTCTGTAGTGAGACATACAGTTGCCCCACTCACCAGGTTGAACAAGCAGAAGGCTACGGTCCGCTGCCTGTCTGGTGCAAGGATTCACCAGATTACACATGCACTCAAGTCTCTCAACAACAACTACTGTTATGACCCCATCATATGTGGATTGAATGAGTTGAGATGTACCTCTCTGGACTATATGAAGAGAGACATGATTGAACTCTTTGAATATGTGTCCCAGGTGGGTATGTCTCTAGCTTTGAGCAGCATTTTACCCTTGCCTAGGATGATAGCACAATATAAACAGAAAATGATTCACATCAATAATTGGTTTAGTTTCTGGTGTCATTCTAAGGGGATCCAGTTCCTGTCAGCCTGGGATGATATGGTGGATAGACCATGCTGCTTTGTCAGAGATGGTCTTCACCTGGAACCTCTATGCTTTCAATTGCTGGCTAATGCACTTGCCTCCCCCATAATGCCTTTTTAGGCAAGGTTACAACAACAAAATTCCCAGTGTGAAAATATCCAACACAAAGCAACCAAAGCTCAAGCTGCTAAATGCTTAAATCAGAAACTGCACTCTCTGGAAGCACTCCATGTTGTTGACATCTGTGCAGTCACAGAAACCTGTCTCAAGGTCAGAGAATGTACCCCAGCCTTGTAAGGCTACTATGCCTTCCACATTTTCATAGATTAGTAAATTAGTACAGTATACTAGGTTAACTGCCCTTTTGGTCCATTTTAAGCCTAGCCAATTACTCTTTGTGAGAATCAAACCCTGCACCTTGTGTCTGCAATGTAAACACTTTAACCATTATACTGTACAGTACCACAAATTGAAGGAGTGAGAACCAAAGGAGGTGGAGTATCTATCTTCATTAAGATAATTACACCTCTAGACTGGTTAGACAGGAAAACTCTATGCAGCTACTCCAAGTCCAAATTACCATGGGTAAGACCCCCCCTTTTCAGGTCATTGTCAATTACAGGTCCCCTTCCATGAATCAAGATGCCCATACAGCTTATTTAGACCTACTTGGGACAATTACAGTACAACCTAACACCCTAGTCATGGGTGACTTCAACTATCCTTCCATTAATTGGGAAACTTATATGAGCCCAAATTCACTTGCAAAAAAGTTCCTGGACTTTGTTAACTCAAATGCCCTGGAATAAATAGTGCACCACCCCACAAGGGGGTCCAGTTTTGTAGACCTGGTCCTCACCAATATGAGTGACCGATGCAATGCCTCAAGTGCAGGGTTCACATCAGTTAAATCCGACCATAAATCGGTCATTTATGAAGTAGCAATAGCACCAGAACTCCCCAAAGGAGAAGTCAGGCTAAAAAACTTCATCAAAGCTAACTATAACCTCCTAAGGGAAGATATAATCAACTTCCGAGCTCCAGTTTCTACATATGGGATTGACAGCTATACTAAGGTATACACTGATGTCCTGTATAAACATCTAAACACAACCATGCTAGATAGGATTAAAGCAAGATCCTCAAGAAAAAAACAACCATCCTTGTGAACGTCTAGCATTAATAAATTATAAAATAAGTGAAAGAAGCTGCTGTCTAAAAATACAATAGTGAGATCCCAGAATTGGAAGAGCTCCCTTCTCAGACTAAACAAGGAAATAAGACAACTCGTAAAATCTTCAAAGAGCAACTATAAGAAACATTTAGCAACCATAGCCAAGGAGAGCCATAAGACTTTCTTCATCTGCGTCAGCAGCCTTAAAGGTAGGACTCAGATGTGTGCTGAACTAATTGTGGATGACATCACACACACACAAACTCTCTGGAAATTGCAAACCTCCTAGCAGACAGGTTTGGTGAAAATTTCACCCCCTATTCCCCCAAGCATACCACAAACCATGCCTTCATCATCTCCTCTTCCCTGCATCTCCAAAGAGCAAGTCATCAATGTTCTCTCCAAGGCTAAGAACACAGTCTCTATGGGACCAGATGGAATTCGGGGCTGCATTCTTAGTGTTCTAAAACAAGAGCTAGCTACTCCATTAGGCACTGTATTCAACCACAGCGTGAGTACTGTCTTTGTCCCCACTGAATGGAAAACAGCAACTGTTATCTCCCTTCACAAGGGTAGCTATGCAACAGACCTGGGTAACTATAGACCCATAAGTTTAACCAGCCTCATCTGTAAGGCAATGGAACAAATCATCATGGACCTCATAAATAAGGATATAGGTGACCTCCATACCCTGGATCCATTGCAGTTCAGTTTTGTCAAGGGCAAGTCATGCCTGCTAAACCTGGTGGACTTATTTGAGAATGTGAGCAGATCCATAGATGAGGGCAAAGCCGTGCACACAGCCTATCTCGACTTGGCCAAGGCCTTCGACTCTATCCCACATTTGGGCATCATTGACAAACTAACCCAGTTGAATATCACCCCCAATGATGTCAGGTGGGTTGAAAACTGGTGCACAGATTGACAACACTCAGTCAAAGGGGATACTTTACCTCTACCAGCAGATCTGTCACCAGTGAGGTCCTACAAGGGTCAGTACTGGGCTCCCTCTTCTTTGACATATACTTCTCAGAGGCCCAGGCCAAAACGGAGGGACTGTGGCTAACCAAGCTTGCAGATGACTGAAAATTAGGTGCTATCATTGAATCCTCTAGTGATGCCAATGTACTTCAAAAGGGATTTACACAGACCAATGACTGGTGCCAAAGCCATGGTCTTAAACTAAATGCTAAAAAATGCATTATCATTCCCTTCAGTAAAAACAGTGTCCTTGCTGATTATAAAATAAACAATAATACCCTAAGTGAGAGACCTGGGAACACAAGTTGGCTGTGATCTCAACTTTGACCACCATGTGGTTACTGTGGTAAGGAAGGCATTCTTTGTCACTCACCTGATTAGCAAACGCATCACCTCAAGAGCAAAAGAGATTATAACTCCCCTGTACTCATCCCTCATCAGGACTATGATTAAATATAATGCTCATTTTGGTATGTACCTTACCAGACACCTACAGCAACTTGAGAGACCACAGAAATTTCTAACTAAGAAAATTTGCAGTCTCCAGCACATCTTATATGAACAGACTGAAGTCACTGTCACTGTACTCGGTAGTGTATAAACTACTTACAGGTGACTTATTTGTGGTTTACAGGGCTATCTCTGACCCACATCTAATGGAAATGCTGCACATCTGCAATTCAAATGGGACTAGAGTCACCCGTTCCTGGGACCTCAATCTAGCCTGCACAGGACCTACTGGACAGAAGGATACATCTCTCAGAGGTTGCCACTCCTCTGGAATAAGCTTCCAATCCATATCAAGCAGAGCACCTCCATGACCCTGTTTAAGTGCAACCTGGATGACTGGATGGGAAACAATACATTTCTGCTGGGGATTGCCCAGCTTCTCTCCTGAACATGGGTAGTCCTTGCTAGACAAACCTTGGATGTAGATGATATCTTTCACCTAGTATTATATTGGGATTTAACAGCTAGGCTTGTAAAGACCTTTGGGTCTGTAGCCTAGTAACATCCTATGAACCTATATGATGTGTGTTAAACTGTGATAAAATATACATCATACTCTTTTATTCATCTACAGTTGCTGACAACCCTGGCTTATTATTCTGCAGAAAGTTGCTTGCAATGCATTTAAACATTCCTTTTGCAGTGATTATGTCCAAGATGTTTACCCAGATTTGTATTCAATTGTTAAAGTCAGCTGTTTAACATTTTTCTTCTCTTTTCATTGCATTATATGCGTGAGTGGGTCTTTGTTTTTACACATGTGAATGCTGCAATAATATTAAAGATTCTATAATGTATAACAACAAAAAAAAAAATCCAACATCCCAGTAGTGATATAAATTTAGTGATTTAGATTAGTGCAGATTTGCTGACAGAAATAAACAAAACACTTTCATACTTGGTTCATATGTTTTTTTAATCTTGCGAGTATATTACTCCATTAGCATTATTTTGTACTTTATATATACATACATATTTATTATTATTTATTTAATATTTGTTTACTGGGAAAGTCCGACTGGACACAAGTACTTCTTCAGCGGCGGCCCGGGGAGAAAAGCTCCATGAGTAGCAGTAAACTTTAATGCACACATTACAATAATCAATAAAGTACAAAGTAAACAAAATGTAGTATGTTGTCTTTTGGCTTTTCCAGGTTAGGGGTCGCCACAGCGGAACTCCGGTCCGCTAATTATTGGCGGTAGATTTTCACTGTGCCGAGTTGTCAGCTCGACGCCCAACTTTCAACTAAGGCACGCCCATTCACGCATGTCTTTCAGAACACCACTCTACCAGCAGGGAGGACATGCAGACTCCAGACAGAAGGCACTCTCCACACACTAGCTGAGAATTGAAAGGGAGAACCTCTTGCTGTGAGGCAACAACGCTACTGCTGCACCACAAGTCTGAAAGTACACAGCATTATTAACATTTAGAATATGTACACTACTTTACTGCACTTCTACAAATTTATCTTTAAGGAGGCTGGCAATGAGTGTGTACATAAATGCATTTATAAACAGAGGAGTATGAGATATATCATTTGTTTTGTCAGTGGATTTAAAACACTGTTGAATTACTACAGTTATTTTTTCAAGTAATTCATTGTAGTATACATAAGAAAATAAAAATGTGTTGCATCTTGACAACAAAACCTAGGCTTTGAATATAGCAAGTACTGTTTGTAAAGTATGACTTATGTCAAGATATAAGATTAAGACAGGTCGGTTGGAATGAACACTGGGAAAGAAGATGGATATGGTTGGGGTATACTGTGATGTATCAAAGCATTCATGAGTGGCTAGTACATGAACATAGCCACTTATTTTTTAGATAAGCTTTAAGTGATGGCTTAAAGTGGTTAGTGGATGAGATTGAGAGAATGGAGTTAGGAAGGGGGTTCCATATACGAGATATATAGTTGGAAAATAAAGATTCTCCTGCAGTGTTGCTGGTCTTGGAAAAGGTAAGTAAGTATATCTGTATACGTTTCTTCTGCCTGTATTTAATGTCCTTGAATATTGATAAATTTCACAGTTTGGAAGTATATCAATTCAGTGAATCCACTAAAAACCTAAAACAAAGTAAGAATACACATAACCATATTTTTGTGGGGGTGGTGGATGAATTCAAGTCCCTGCGCTCCTCCCAAACTCTCACAACTTTAAACATACTATCGCCAAGATCTCACAACAGTGTTTTCTTTTCTGCGCATATCTTTTTAATTTGCTACCTTATTAGTTTTTTACAAAATATTATTTGATACTAATAGTGTTAAATTGGGCTTCGCAACCAACAAGACAACGCATTTCAGAATGTAACATGATTAATTTATTAAAGTATAAATCCCTACAGATTACCTTTTAACTGCTGTATTTATATAGGGTAATATGAAACTGTAATTCATCATTAATCCTGTATTTTAAAAAATACAGTGTTCTTGTATTATTCACAGATTTTCTTAGCATGCACCATTTAGTGTTTCTTAGATTGCATTACATTTGCTTAACTGCAAAAGGAGACAGTATGTTTATTAAGTCTGCCCTTTAAAGTGTTCTTGCTTCCCCTTACTCTTTTCCACGTATCCATTGAATGCACAGAGGCATTCAGAAGGGCATTCTCCACATCAGTTCCAGTAGTGCATCCATGAGAACACAGCCTTCTCTGTGAAAAAAAAAATAATTTCAAGTATCCAGAGAGTAAGTGTTACCTAGAGTCTGCTGTGTTAGCCCATCTTGTCCACCTCTGTCCTTCCTGTTCAGGATGACCCTTCACATCTCCTAAACATGTCCCTGTGTAGCAAGATTTATGTCCACCTGGTCTCATATGAGAAGAACTCTATCTCCTCTAGTCCCTGGTCATATTCATACCGGTCTATCCTACATATTTTTCTAGTAGCATTCCTCTGGATTCCTTAAAGCAGCCTGAGGTCCCTTTTCTTATATGACCTCCAAAACTGCAGACACAAGTCAGGGTGTGGCCTGACCAAGGTCATGTACAGCAGAATCATTATTTCTTTGCTTCTTGGATCTATCCCTGTGGGGATACACCCCATCATTCTGTTTTCTGTTGCTACTGCCATCTCAGTCTACTCCCTGGGGTTCATTCCAGCCTAGTCCAGTGTTAATCAGCATTCCTAGATCCTTTTCCTTCTGTGTTGCCATCAGTTTTACTCCACTCCCCCAGTATTTCAGACCAGAGTTGTTGTGTCCTATGTACTCTGGTACCCTATTAGTTGCTCTTCTAATGCCTCTCAGTATTACTGTTACCACAAACCTCTGTGGCCTGTCATTCAGGCATGCAGGTATCCAGTTCTTCATTCTTGCCCTCCCTCCAATCCCTCCATTTTATATATCAGTCTGTTGTGAGACTAAAGCCTTGCTGGATGCCAAGTAGGTCACGTCGACTGGTACTTCCTTATCCCATTTAAATGTAACCCAGTTATTTATTTATTGACATTTAATTAGAGAGAATGTCTGACTGGTTAGGAACCCATTTTTAGGGGAGGCCATGGGAGAAAAGCTCCAAAGTATTACAAAACATTTTAAGACCAATAATTTTATGGTCTTTAAAAACAATGCAAAACATTTTAAGACCAATAAATGTATGGTAAACCTTGGCTCTAGAGGATTGTCACTGTTGAAGTGACACCCCAACCCCATGTGCAAAAATGGAAAAAAAGGGGTTGTGCACGGATGGATGGATAGTTACGGTTTTTAAAAATAAAACAAAAAACTATAGTTTAAATAATTATGCCAAATTAAACATAATATGAAAACACTGGTTAAAAATAAATACAAGTTATATAACAATGATTTAATAGTTAGAGAAATTTTAGCCAGTTTATAGAGAAATTAAGGGTAAGTTAGTATAATACAAATAGGAATTGCAGTAGGAAATGAGAGAAAAATAGGCTTATGGTATATTTATACAGAAAGCCATGGGAGAGAAACTGATAGAAGTAAGGATGTAAGTAAAGAAGGGAGAGTGAGGAGGTGTAAGGTACGAATAGGTATTTGTTCACATTTAGGGATACAGTTTATCCTGCTGTTTCTTTCAGAATGGTTTTGAAGGATATGAAGGAGGGCATTTATGTTTTATGAAGGTAGAGCTTTAATTGTTGAATATCTGACAGGCGTCCTGCTGTTTTGCAGAGGTCATTCATGTTCTGATTACATTTGTAAACATTCCTATGGCATGCTACTGCACTTAGAAGACTTACAGACTGGACTTTATAATTGCTTTTATAGAAGGCTAAGTGAAAGCAGTTCATGTTACTGTTGGTTCATACTGAATAACATAGCTCTAGAATTATTGTCCTAAAACAGCCATATTTTGCTTTGTGCATTATATCCTGTGTGTATTCACTGAAGTATACAGCTGTTATCACTGGACTTAGAGGCTGTATGTTACTGCTGTTAGTCTGTGGTTTTACAGAGCTGACACTGTATGCACTATAATTAATTTTAACTATAATGTATGCAATATAATTAATTTTACTCTCCAGCTCTATTCCTTGCATGCTCTCCACTTCACATTCTTGTAACCTTTGCACTACTTCTGCCTTATTTACCTTTATTTTTTAGTTTGCACGGGTTTCTTTCCTGAGTGACCCCCCACCCCCACCTGGGATTCACTGCATAAAGTAATTTCTACCTTCTCCACTGAAGCTGGCTATCATAACTAAGTAAAACCTCTGGGAAGCAAGAACCTGACTCCCTCCAGCTTTTCAACTGTAATAGGTGAACTACAATTTAGTTTTTGTAAACTGTTGAGGCTTAATGGTGTATGCACAACAACAGTGAAGGGATCTAGCCATTTGCCACTAGATTGGGCTATACTACTTTGAATCAGCTTTACACTCACACAGTGTTCCATTCCCAAGCATTTACTTTTTAATTTGGTAAAGTAATTTTGCTCCCTCCTTATTGACTACATTTGCTAGTTTATCCCTGGGATCCAATTAAAATTAGCCTGAAAATTGGTGCAAAATTAAAAAGAATGAAACAAATTAAAGTACAGCCAAAAACATTACTTACATACAATCATACAAACCAAACCAAAAGCCCAAGGTAACTCTGAGTCAGTGTTAGCCCCGCTCCGCTCCCCTCCCAACCCCTAAATTCCACCTGTCCCCACTAGTGCTAAATTTAAACCAGACTTTGCCACTCCCTTGCCACTCCCCTCCTGCTAAGTACCAATCAGCACCTCACACATCATTGAGCAACCCTGCCCCCTTAACCCATTTCCTTCTCTCTCATTCTTCCACACCCTGTTAGCACAGTCAGCCATCAAATTTGGCCCACCCTCTATCAAAATGCAAGCAAGCAAAAAAACACTAATTACCCAAATGCCTGTACTGTTTCTATTTTACCATCTCACTGCCTAGGAACAAACACTTGACCATGGTATTCACTACCCATATAGTCAAACAGACACCCATGACTTCACACATAACACCAAACACTTTACCTTCTCCAGCACACCAAATATACCACCCACTATAAAATGCCACCCCTGTACAGCCACAAAACATAATCCTAAAGACAAAGACTAGATAAAGCTTATAAACAAACTCCTAAAGCTCAGAATATCCTGTCACTATAACCTTATAACACATGGAGACATTCATCCCAACCCTGGCCCTTCCCCACCCAATAACCTCCACTCCCCTACCACAACCCCCATAGTCAAGCTACCCATGAATACTCCCACTAGTTCCCTCCTAGCATTTCACCTAAATATTAGAACAATAAGATTCCCAACCTATACGCCCTCCTAGCAACCCACTCCCCAGACATTATGTGTCTTATACAGAAACCTGGCTAAAACCCAGTACTACTGATAATGAGGTACTACCTCCAGGATACAATATTCACTGATTAGACCATGCTACAAGGAAAGGAGGTGGGATAGCAGTCCTTTACAAAAATACTCTAACCATTAATAGAGACACCATTCAACCTCCCCAATTCATTAACGTGGAACTCCTCATAACCAAGCTACAGATTAACCAAAACAAACACTTGAACATCGTCTGTGCATACATTCCACCAGGCAACAACCTAAATACCCTAGAAAATCTTCTTTACTGGTTATCCACTACCTATCCCCAAGAAACCATAGTTCTTGGTGATTTTAACACCGACTGGCACCCCTGCTCCTCCGACCCCCCCCCCCCCACTCATATAAACTTATCTGGGTTTAAACAGACCATAATCTCTCCCACTAGGATAAACAAACCAACCAACAAGGAAAGTATCCTAGACTGGATCCTAGTTAATAACCAACCCCAACTGTACACATCTGGTACTCTCCCTGATGACCTCAGTGACCATTGTCTAACCTATATCATAAAACATAAGGCAGGAAAAGCCCAAATATAAAACATTTAGAAACAGGAAAAACTTTGATGCTGTTATATTCCAAAATGAATTAAAAGCAGTTGACTGGTCAAAACTAAAAAATCTAACATTAGAGGAGGCCATAGATCACTTTAACACTAAATTCCTAAGTATCCTTGATTCCCATGCTCCAGCACATACAATAAAAACTAGATCAAATACAGCATCATGGCTCACAAAAGATACCAAAGCAAAAATCAAAACTAGAAACAGAGCCTGGGCCAGCTGGAGAACAACCAAAGCCCCACTTGACCATCTAAAATATCGTCAACTCAGGAATGATACAAAAAAATCTATTTTACTGGATAAAAAAAGCTGCTACTAAAATCTCCTACAAAAACACCACAACAACTCTCAAACGTTCTGGGCAGGCTTAAATCAACTATTTTGTCCAGGTCACTCCACCACCCCAACCCCGGCTAACTACACCCATAGTTCCCCAGAGACCATAGCTAGCGCCTTTAATAACTTTTTCACTGAAACAATCCAATCCTTAGCAAATCAACTAACCCTCTCTAACTTAAACCACATGCTTAATCTACCTAATAATCACCCAGAATTTAGCTTCCAACCAATATCCACTAGTTTTATCAAAACACTTCTAAAAAACTAAAACCTACCGCCCTTGCTGCTGACCTCCTCCCTGCAAAGTACCTACAAATTGCTGCAGATGCCATTGCATATCCCATATCTATCCTTGTCAACAGAACTTTATCCGAAAATACTATCCCCTCCCTCTGGAAAATATCTCACATCATCCCACTCCGTAAAGGTGGTAGCTCCTCAAACATATCCAACTATAGACCCATTGCCATTCTTTCTCCATTATCCAAAATAATGGAGAAATGTGTACACAAGCAACTAATGCAATACCTTTCACAGAATAACTTGCTATCTGACTCCCAGCATGGTTTCAGGCCATACCACAGCACCAACTCAGCCCTCCTTTCCTTTACTACTGCCATAAACCAAAACAGGTATGACAATAGGCTAACCTCAGCCCTCTTTCTTGACCTATCAAAAGCCTTTGACATGGTCAACCATGAACTTCTCATTCTAAAATCTATTTCCCTCAACAAGCCTGTTATCCAGTGGTTCCAGTCCTACTTGACTGGTAGACAGCAGTCAGTACTATGGCAGAGCAAACTCTCCAGCCAGTTACCTCTCACACTTGGTGTCCCTCAAGGGTCCATACTAGGTCCACTACTCTTCTCTATTTTTATCAACAACCTCCACACTGCTATCCCTAAAGCCACCTGCATTCAATATACAGATGATTCCACTGTCATCTGCTCAGCCACCTCCCCATCTGACTTGCAAATCTTTACCCAAAATACATTTAACACGATCAAGAATTGGCTCACCAGCCAACACCTACTTCTGAACCCCAATAAAACTAAACTTCTACTCTTCTCTCCCACTAGTAGATCCACCACACTTTCATTCTCTGTCACATCTAACAATGGTACCACTATTTCCCCAGATAATCACACGAAAATGCTAAGGGTTATCATAGACAATAATCTCAAATTTGACCTACAGGTCAACATAATCATACAGACCATCAATAAGAAGCTTGGATCACTATATAGAAACAAGACATTTTTAACCCCACTGGCTAGGACTGCAATCGCCCGATCACACCTACTCTCTACTCTTTTATATGCCTCACCTGTACTCTCAAACCTCAACAAATCCAAACTAGGCAAGCTGTCCCATAGCTACAATCATATTGCCAGATTTGCCACTTGCTCCACCTATATACCACTGCCAGAACCTTAAACAACTAGAGTGGTTAGAACTGCCCAGCTTAATTCAATTCAATCAACTCTTAATAGCTCACAAAATTTTGTATCACCCTGAGGATACCCGCTCACTTAAAAATATTAAGCCATATAGCAACCTAAGATCCCTACAGTCAGCAGATAAACTACTGTTCCAAACCCACAAAGCTAATAACTCTGCTGGTGAATCCCTGTTTGCCAACTTCATTGGCAAAACCTGGAATTCGTTGCCAAACTATATAACCCGACAATCCTCCAAAAGTCTCTTAAAAAAAAACCTCAAACAGTATCTCAAAGTGAATTGGCTATGCCCATGTACCAACCCTGATTAAGTTATAATCTAAAAGCATATTCTGCAATTATCATAACTTGTAACTACATCACCAAGCTCTGCTTCCAATCTGATGTCTCTTACCTTTAATTGTCTGTCCATGAGAATTGTGAGTCCCTACTAGGGAACACTACTAACCCATTGTATATAATCACTTTGTTTTTATAATTGTTTGCTAAAGTCTGTGCAATCTATGTAAGTTTATCTATGTGGAGCTTTTCTCCCCGGGCCTCTGCTGAAAATGGACATGTATCCAGTCAGACTATCCCGGTAAACAAATGTAAAATAAAATAAATAAATAAATTTAAGATACAGAGATAATATAGGGAGGAAGGAAGATAAATACTTGTTTAATAAATAATTAATAAATTTTTTTAATTAGATGTGAGCAGAGCAGGAGCAGGAGGAGTGGAGGTGTGAGAAGGGAGGGAGCAAGGGTAGGGTGGGAGCAGGCATTCCACACCATGCTAGATGATATGTTTAGATTTTTTTGTGATTAGAGGTTAGGTGGGGGAAAAGGATGAGGGGAGGAAGGAGTTCAGAGGAGAGCTAGGTTGAAGGATAGAGGTTTTTGCCTGGGGATGTATAGGTTTTTATGGACTTTGAGTAGTTTACTTGATGGATACAGATAAGGAGCTCCAAGCCTTAGTAATATGGTATGGGTACAGACAATGCCTAGCAGATTTGATAGGTTTGTGGACAGACAGGACTTTTTGGTCATTGGATCGTAATGACCAACTGGGAACATACTTTTGTAAAATGTTATTTAGTACTAGACAAGCAGATGGATTCTGGATAATTTTATAGGTGGTAAGAAGCTGTGTATATGTTAGTTGATGGGGTAGTTCTAACCAATTCAGGATTTTTAGAGCTATACAGTGTTGGGTTCTGAAAGGGATATTTGCTGCAAACTTAGCAACTTTGGTATAGCATTGTTAAAGTTTTGTTTTTTTGTGATGTCTGAAGGTTAGTAAGGATGGCATCACCATAAATAAGGGTGAGGAGGACGTAAGTAGTGGCAATTGTACCTTTAGTTGCATCGGTGAGACCGTTTTTGGCTCTATAAGGCATCCCTAGTTTTTAATGAGTTTTTCTTATGCAGTTTTGTATATGTAGGTCGAATTTAAGATTATCCCTAACAATTTGCTGAGACGTAACTTCAATGTTTGTATTAAAAAGAAAGATTACTTTAAATTCATGGGAGAGGGATTTGGGGGAAAAGTAGTTTTTTAGTGTTGAGCATGAGTTGTGAGTTACAAAGCCATGTTTCAGTTACTGAGTAATTTTTGGAGGTGTGCCATGCTGCCAGATGTCCAAATAAGTGCAGAGTTATCTGTGTACTGTACTAGGGAGGCCTGATGTGTGGAGGGTGTCAGTGAGAATGTTAAAAAGGGGACCAATGATAGACCCTTGTGGTACACCGGTGATGAGTGGAAGGTATGGAGAGAGGGTGAAGTGCAGTTTCACTGCCTGAGACCTATTGGGTAGATAGCTTTTGAACCATAGAAGGATAGTCTGAGAGAGACTATTGAGGACATTTGAAGTAGAAGTTTGCTGTGACAAACCGTGTTAAAGGTTTTAGACAATTCTAGAAATAATGAGGAGACTAGTTTGTCATTATCTCTAGCTGTATTAACAGTATCTATATAGGTTAGAAGAGCAGTGTTAGTACTATGAGAGGGATTAAAGCCATGTTGAATGGAGGATAGACATTCCTTCTACGAGAGATAGTTTAGCAATTGCTTTTGAATACATTTTAAGTATTTTGAAGAGGGGGAATACAGTTGCTATAGATCTAATGTTAGTAATATCTATTGAATTTCTTCCTTGGTGAAGACAGATATTGTGTGACTGTTTCCAAACAGGGGGAACATGGGATTCCTGGACTGACCTATATATAAGAATAGAGACAAGGTAGGTAAGCAATGATATCGGCTGCTATTTTAAGGTACTTGCTTGGAAGGTCATCAGCTGAAGTAGACCATGGTTTGAGTTTACAAGTAGTTTTATATCAGATGGCATAGGTTTTAAGGTGAAAGTGGCTGTGGTGATACGTGACTGTTGGGCAGGGTTCGGATCAGATGTTGGAGAATCCTTGGTTAGAGTTGCTATACTATTTATGAAATAAGAATTGAAATGCATTGCAGTTTTGAGTGATGAGTTATTGGGAGAGTGATTAGGGTTGAATTTATGGTTGGGATGCAAGATTTCTTTAATGGCTGTCCAGAATTTTTTTTAGGGGTATGTTTACTATTACTCTGAAAGTTATTATATTATATTTTTTGTCTTCGTTAATTTGCTTTTTAGTCCATTTGCAAAGCATTCTGAAGTTTTCATGATATTGAGGTGTTTTATATTTTTGCCATTCTTTCTGTGCTTTTTTTCTGTCCTGCATTTGCATTCTACTCCTTTTGTATAGCCAAAATGAATTATTTGTTTTTAGTCTCTTCCTTCTAGGAGGTTGCAAGGCTATTCAGGATATTGAGGAAAGTTGTAAGGAATTCATTTACAGCATCATCTAAGGGGAAGATTTTTAGGAAGCTCCAGTTAGTAGATGATAGGGTGGTAATGAACATTTCTGGGCTAAACTTGGAAAGAGTGGGTGCTTTATAAAGATGCTGTAAAAGTGGATGTGTGAGATGGTTATATAGACTGGGAGATGATCACTGAGACAGTCAGACATTATATCAAAGGTGGTGTATTTACTAGGGTCTGATACTAGGATCCAGTCTAATAGGGAATTTGATGTCTTGCTGTAATGTATGGGCCTATTAAAAAGCTGTCTAAAACTAAATAAGTTCTGTAATGTAGGGGAGTTAGAGTTTATGTCCAAGCAATTAACTTTCGCATCATCTAGTCATATTATTTTGTGGAATTATTTTGGATATCCAATGCAGAATATCTTCCGGTATAGGTGTATTGTTACCAGGAGGGATGCAAAGAACAGTAATACATATTTGTTTACAATTGTTTAATTTCAGGAAAGCAATAACAAGCTCTAATAAATTGAATTTTGGTATTGGTTTGTTGTAAGGGGGAAATGTAGCAGTTGTTGGGAAGTATTAAAGCAATACCACCACCTTTCCTCTTCATACTCATTATGGATGATATTATAACTGGGAGGCATAATTTTGGAGATGTTTATGCTGGATTTAAGACAACTTTCAGTTACAGTGAGAATATTAAGCTTATGTTGGGCAATTCAGGCATGTAGTTCAGCAATTTTATTTCTTATGCTTCTAATATTTATGACAGCAAAAGTTAGATTACTGTGGTTGGGGGTTGACCATGGTAGGGTTAGAGTAGTGTGTGGAAATGAATTGTCTTGATGTTAATTGTGATAGATGGGGCTGGGGATTAGGGTGAATGACTCCTCCTAGAAGGATTTTAGTATATTGGGGAATTATTAATATTTGTGTTATGGAAATTATTTTTCCATTTAATTTCATTTTGGTTTGAGTTAAAATGGAGCTCATCCAACTATATTTGGAGAAAACATGAGAGGCATCATTAAATAGATTTGGTGAGAACTGTGGAGACTGCAGGGAGGAAGTATGAATAGTTAGTTGCGATAGAGCTGGAGAGATGCTGAGAGCTGTTATAGAGTCATGGTAGGATAAGAGATGTCCCAGTACCAGGAGATGAACAGAAGATAAGCTAATGAGTAGCATGATTCAGTAAAGGGACGTGTATGCCATAGCTGGCAGGTAGTAGGGAAGTAGGGATCAAGAAGCTGAATGTTGTCCTAGCATTTTCTTTAGAATGTAAGAAACAGAGGGGTTTAAAAGGCTATAGCATGAGTATGTACTTAAAAAAGAAGAAGTTAGGATTTTGGGGGGAAAGTAGAAGATACAATATAGAATAGATAGCTGTTGTTAGGGAGGGGTGTGACTATGAATGAATACAGTGTAAAACAATAAGGGAGGGAGAAAGGTGTTTGGGAATGGTGCTAAAAGATTAAATAGAATTTGGGAATTATGTAAAGAGAAACAAGAGTATGTATGATAGCAGTAAGGTTGTTTGGGATGGTTAGGGGATAGCAGTCACAAGTGAAATGTGTATGTAGTAAATTAATAGTAGAGTAGAATGAGGTGGTGGAAATTGGAGGTAGGAGAATAAGGCAGAGCATAGTGGGCTTCCACCCACACTTCAAATCATAACAGAGTATAATCAGTTTATAGTCAATGCAAACCAATTAGCAGAGAGGTACAAAGCAGAACAGGTTTTCTTTCATTTCCTGAATGCAGAAACCTGTCAGCCAGGAAGCCAAGTAACTGACATGTACAGTGTAAACAACTGGTCAAGAGAAAGAACAGTAGCCAACTTAGTAAGTGGTCCTTAGTGTGCAAGGACTACTCTTTTGGAGGTGGGGATATTAAAGACTATTTCCAGTACAAGTAGGTATTTAACTAGTTGAAGTTAATACACAACAGGGTTCTTCATGCTAAATCTGCTTACATTGTACAAAGACAAAATTCTCATTGAAAACGTTTGGGAGTTGGCCATTATGGCAGAGCTCCTACAGTATTGGGGTTGGATGTAGTGACCACAGGGTCTGCACTGTGAAGGAAGTCGGTGACTGAATGACAGAAGATAGAGTAGTCATATGACTAGATCGGGTTTGACTAACTGCTCCTTCTGGCCAGGAATCCATGTTCATTTCTATTATGGAAATTGCTGGAGATCACTACCCACTAGAAATGCTGCTAGCCTTTCCATCTGGATTTTCTCTGTCCATGACTCACACTCTGTCATAGACTGCTGTGAGATAAAGGTTAGTTTGTTTTCCATATGTTACTTTCTAGTAATTTGCATTGCTTTATTGCTTTCTTCTGTTTTGTATATTGTGGTGTATTTTTATTCATGTGTTTTAACTGTATTCTGCTTTCTATTGCATATTAAACTAGGAAAGCAAACAGAGCTGTGTCTCTTGTGAGGTCATAGGTTCATAGGTTTATACTAGGCTATCTGCCCTGGGGCATTTACAAGCCTAGCCAGAGTGTGTTTGGCTTTCGCCACCCTTTAGATCGGTTTACTGTGCCTCTGTAGGTTAGGTCACAAAAGATAGCCCTTTTAAGGTTGGTTTACTGTGCCCCTGTCTAGCAGGGACACAGAAGAGATCCCAGGGGTGAACTTATGATCTCCCATCCACTCATCAAGATTTCTCTTGAAGAGGGTCAGTGTGAGGCTCTGCCTAACATGGACTGGGATTCTGTTCCAGAGTGAGGGCAGCCTCTGGGATATGAATCTGTCCCTCCAGCATGTCCTATTTATTTCTGTGCTGAGGTTTAAGTCCCTGGAGCATGTAGCTCTAAGGGATTTGGATTTCCTGAGGTGGAGCATGTCCATTTATTCTGGGTTGGACATGGCTTTATACGTCAGGCATAGATCACCTCTGAGTAGGTGGTAAGCAACTGAGTAGAGCTGGAGTTTCTTTAACCGAACTACACAGGGCATCTGTTTGAGTCCCTTGATCCTCTTGGTGAGGTACTTTTGGGGCCTCTCCAGTTGCTGCAGGTGTCAGGTAAGGTACATCCCAAATGGGGCATTGTATTCAATTATGGGCCTGATGAGTGATGAATAGAGGGGCACAATGACCTCTCTTGTTCTAGATGTGAACCCTTTCGTGATAAGGTGGGCTATATAGAAGGTCTTTCTAACCACTCTGGCAATGTGATTGTCAAAAGAGAGATTTCTATCCACTTGGGTCCCCAAATCCCTAATTACTTCTTCCATACTTAATGGATTACCACCTATGTGGTAATTTGTGGGCACTTTGTTTTTCCCGAAGGGGATGACTATGCACTTTTTGGCATTTAGCTTAAGGCCATGGCTCTGGCACCAGTTTTCCGTCTCTGTGAAACCCATTTGGAGGATGCTTGTGTCAGCTGGAGAGTCGATTATGGCACCCACCTTGCAGTCATCTGCAAACTTGGTCAGCCATAGTCCTCCCGTATTAGCCTGTACCTCAGAGAAGTATATACCGAACAAGAGAGGTCCCAGGACTGAGCCTTGTGGGATGCCACTTGTAACTGGTTTGGAGTCTGACATGGCACCTGCAATACTGACCATGTGGGTTCTATCCCTGAGCCAGTTTGCAACCCATCTTGTGACATAGGGGTTGATATTTAAGCTGGTGAGCTTATTTATGATGCCCGAGTGGGGTATTGTGTCAAAGGCTTTTGTGAGGTCCAGGTAGGCCATGTGGACTACCTTCCCTTCATCTATGGCCTTGGTAACTGTTTCAAAGAAGTCGACCAGGTTCAAGAGGCAAGATCTGCCCTTAACAAAGCCGAATTTGGTGGGATCCGGTGTCTGGAGGTTACCAATGTCCTTGTTTATGAGTTCCATGATGATACACTCCATAGCTTTGCAGACCAGACTAGTCAGGCTTATAGGGCGATAGTTTCCTGGGTCCGTTGTGGCACCATCTTTGTGGAGCAGGACCACTGTTGCTGTATGCCATTCCTTGGGTACATATCCTGCAGCAAGGCTGAGATTGAAGAGTGACTTTATGTGAAGGTTTAGTTCTTCTTGGAGCTTGTGTATGACACAGCCCAGGACACCGTCTGGTCCCATTGATGCTGTGATTTTTGCTTTGGAGAGGGCAGCTCTCACCTGTGCATTTGTGATGTCATGGAGGCTACATTCTGTTGGGATAGACATTTGGTCTTTTGGGGGTTTGCACTGAACCTGTCTGACAGGATGCTGGCAATGTCTGTGGTATCAGTGTATTTTTTGTCATTTTGTACTAACTCAGAGCATATCTGGGAGTTGCCCCCCAGATTCCTGACATAACTAAAGAAGGCCTTGTGATCATCTTTAGTGTCTTGTGCAATTTTTCTTTTGAAGCTGGCCTTAGATCATTTTATGAGGGATCGTAGTTTCTTGCTAATACTGATCAGAGATGCCTTCCCTTTTTGGAATTTTGCTCTATCATGTAGTAGCTTCCTCCTTCTGTTGTATAGCTTATTTATGGCCAGGGTCCACCATGGTCTCCTGCCTTTGGAGGAGTGAGTCTTGGTTTTATTTGGGATAGCACAATCCATGCATTCCTGTAGGTGTCCATAGAATGCATTTGTAAAGGATTCTGCTGTTTGGGCAGTATTGTCCACTGGCCTGGTGGCTTTGAAGGATTCCACCTCAGATTTGAGAAGTGTTAAATTTGCTTTTGAGAAATTTTTCACCGTGATTTCCTTGGCTGGGGGTGGGGATCAGATATGGATGTCCAGTGAGATTAATTTATGGTCTAATCTTACCAATGAGGGACATACCTCTGGTGTGGAACATAGAGTCCCCATGTTGGTGATGACCAGGTCCAATATGTTATCCCCTCTTGTGGGAGTGGTGACCAGTTGTTCCATAGCATTTGAGTTTATAAATTCTGGGAACCATTGTGTTGGGGCTTGAGTAGTTTTCCCAGTCGATGTTTGGGTAGTTGAAGTCACCCAATATTATTGTTTTTGGAGAGACCTTCATATTCTCCAGTGTTCTGAGGAAGGTCGAGTAGGGTTCCTGAGTTTAAGATGGTGGTCTGTAGCAGGCTACAAACTGAAAGGCAGTTTTGCCCACTGTTAACTGTACATGGATGGTCTCCGATGCTTCGTGTAGTGCCACGAACCTGGAGGTATGGGCATCTTTGATGAATATGGATACTCCCCCTCCTTTTGTGGTTCGGTCCGAGTTTTGGAGCTGAAAAGCATGTTATCAGGTATAACCTGGAAGTGCTGGGGTGATCTCTGGGGCCTTGAACCAGGTCTCTGTCACTGCACAGATATCGATATTCTCCATACTGAGGAGAGCCTTGAGTGTGTGCATCTTGAGATTTAGACTTCTAGCGTTGAGCAGCATTACCCTTAGTTTTTTTTTTTCTTGTGTTGTCTATGGAGGTGGGTTTGTCTTTTGAGCCTTGCCTAAAAAAGGCACTATGGGGGTGGCAAGAGCCTTAGCCAGTATTCGAAAGCCCAGGGGTGACAGGTGCAAGCCATCCCTAGCAAAGCAATGTGGCTTGTCAAGCATGTCATTCCAGGCTGACAGACACTGAATCCCCTTAGAATGACACCAATACTTTAGCCAATTGTTAAAATTGATCATTTTGTCTTTATACTGTGGCATCATTCTTGGTGAGGGCAAGATGCTACTCAAGGTCAGGGTCATACCGGTCTGGGCTACATGATCAGGAGAACTCCTCTATGTCTGTTTTCATGTAGTCCAGGGAGGTACGTCTCAGGTCATTCACACCAGCATGGACAATGATGGAGTCATATTTGTACTTGCCTTGGAGTGACCTGAGTGCTTGTGTTATGTGGCAGATCCTGGCACCTGACAGGCAGCTTACAGTGACCTTCTCCTTGTTCAGTCTGGTGAGAGGGACGTCAGTGTGTCTGACAAGAGAGTCCCCTATTACAAGTGTGTTAGGTCTGTTGTTTAGCCTTAAGGGCTGTGGCTGTGTGGCACACTGACTTTGTGAAATATGTGATACGTGGGTATTGTTGTGGGGTAGTGGTTGCTTGGATGTCTGCTTTGGAGGTCTCTGCTGTTTTGGCAGATTTTTATTTAGAGCCTCTGAGTATGTTTTTGTGTGTTTATGTGTTTGGTTTGCTGATGTGATAGGTCTATGTGAGACTGGAATAGTGGTGTGTGTGGTTACCTTCTCCTCCTGACTGACTGTGCCAGTGCTGGGTTGAGAGAGCTCAGCCTCCAGTTTGGCTATATAGTTGCATCTCTCACATATATTTGAGTTTGATGGGAGGAGGAGAGGGTGGTCTGTGTACATAAGGCAGTTATAACATTGCCTCAAGATACCCAGATTCACCAACTGGACTGGAGAGTAAACCCAAAACTGACTATTGGACATACCAGAACAGTATAAGAAACAGTTTTTGACGGATCAGAAAGGACCAATAGGGAGCCAAGTACGAGTATAAGAGGGTGTAGTGCTTTAATTAGTGTTTACTTATAAGATTACTTATAAGATCAAGTGCAGGGCTTTAGAATGAAAATAAAGTGCTTACTTTGAGATTTAGAACAGTTCTAAGGGAAACAGTGAAGAGCAGACTTTGTGGAGCCGGGAATAGTTTAAACCCGTTTAAGCGGCGCTGCCCAATGCTGCGCTCTGCGCAAAAGCGGGTTTTAAGGCAGGGAAATTGAAAGAGCTGGGAAATTAGCCCAAAACGTTTCTAGGCAGTAACCACTCCTACAGGGGCAGGCAGGCTGTTCAGTGTTAATCACTGCCACTGATGAACACACAGACTTCCCTTTAGCCCAAGCAAGCATTGGCCTCCAAGAAACCTACAAGCAGTTCAGAACAGCTAATCTGTAACTGAACTTTTTAAATTTCAGAAAGTGGGAAAAAAGCAAGATTTTTTTTTTGTTTTGTTTTAGTTTAAAGGCAGTAGAGATACACAAATAGCAAAATAGTCAGAACAGTGCAATAAATGACCCCACACTTGAGTATTAGGCCAGAGTCAGGTAAAATGCAATTTTAAGAAAAAAACAATTTTTAATTAAGTGCAACACAGGAAATGCAGTAAACAGGCTCTAGATGTGTTCTAAATACTGTTTCTAATACAGATATCAACTTTAGCAAGCCAGAAAATGCCGAAAATTAGGCGGCAAAGCAGAAATTTTAAACAAAAAATCAAAAGAAAATACTTAAAATCTCAAAAGTGGCTCCTTTCTTCTCTCAGCATTTTCTCCCCTTGGTAGGTGCTTCAGCAACAACTATCAAGCCTGGAAAGACACCAAAACCACAAGGCAGCAGGGTTTTAAGAGAGAGATCAAGGAGTTTGGAATTGACCTAAAATGGCCAATAAAACTACAGTTTCTAGGCAGTAACCACTCCTACAGGGGCAGGCAGGCTGTTCAGTATTAATCACTGCCACTGATGAACACAGAGACTTCCCTTTAGCCCAAGCAAGCACCGGCCTCCAAGACATTTACAAACAGTTCAGAACAGCAAATCTGTAACTGAACTTTTTAAAATTCAGAAAGTGGGAAAAAAGCAAGATTTTTTTTTTGTTTGTTTTAGTTTAAAGGTAGCAGAGATACACAAGTAGCAAAATAGTCAGAACAGTGCAATAAATGACCCCACATTTGAGTGCTAGGCCAGAGTCAGGTAAAATGCAATTTTAAGAAAAAAAAAGATTTTAAATTAAGTGCAACACAGGAAATGCAGTAAACAGGCTCTAGATGTGTTCTAAATACTGTTTCTAATACAGATATCAACTTTAGCAAGCCAGAAAATGCCAAAAAGTAGGTGGCAAAGCAGAAATTTTAAACAAAAAATCAGAAGAAAATACTTAAAATCTCAAAAGTGGCTCCTTTCTTTTCTCAGCATTTTCTCCCCTTGGTAGGTGCTTCAGCAACAACTATCAAGCCTGGAAAGACTCCAAAACTATGAGGCAGCAGGGTTTTAAGAGAGAGAGATCAAGGAGTTTGGAATTGACCCAAAATGGCCAATAAAACTACAGTTTCTAGGCAGTAACCACTTGGATATAAATTAGAACAAGTCACTTAAGTTTAATTACTTGTGAACTGAGGGAGGAACTAAGAATTAAGCATTGTGTTTGAAGGGTAAAATAAAACATTTCAATGGACTGCTGTGAGGGAAAGGTTAGTTTTTCCTTATATTACTTCTAATTTGTATTGATTTACTACTTTCTTCTAATTTGTATATTGTGATGTTTATTATTACATTGTGTTTTAATTGTATTGTTCACAAAAACACTAACACTGTAAACTAAGAAAAAAATGCCAAAGTAATCCGTAAACTGGTAGCACCATTTAATTACAAGTTCTATAATAACGCACTAAGCGCTTTCACCCATCTGGCAACTCAGACTTAATGCCAGCAACACACCTGGCATCAATGAACACATCTCCATTTCTAGTATTTTAAAATATAAATCATATTCAATCATATTTAAACAAGTTAAAATTCAAATTTATTGAATGATGAACATTTTATTAATTATAGTAAACTAAATAAAAGGAATACACATACTTAAATAAACACAACAATATACAAACATTTTGTACTAAAATTAATCTATTCAAAGATTGTATATTGACAATTGTTATGCAAGACTAACTGAACATAAGTGTTTATACATAGTTAATAATTTTAATTTTAATAGTTGATAGTTAATTAGTATGTCTTTATAAAATATATATATATATATATATTTTTATAAAGACATACTTATTAACTATCAACTATTAATTATTAACTATTAACTATTATAAACACACTTTTGTTCAGTTTATTAGTCTTGTATAACAATTGACTAGACACAGGAACGTTGACTGGATTCATTTTAGTACAAGACTGTTTTATTCAATATTTTATTTTATATTAAGGAGGCGTTGTATTGTTTAATTAATTTATTTATTTATTTATTCAATTAATTGTTGGAATTTTAACTTGATTGGAGTGGAAATGTGATTGGATAGAGATTGATTTGCTTTGTAATAAAAGAAAAGGCTTTCATTGTTTTTTTACTCTGATGAAACCCACGGACTGGATGGGTGAAAGCGCTTAGTGTGTTATTATAGAACTTGTAATTAAACGGTGCTACCAGTTTACGGATTACTTTGGCATTTTTTTTTAATTGTATTGTGTTTTATATTGCATATTTCAACTAGAAAAGCTATCAGAGTTGTGTCCTTGTGAGTCCCACAGAAATTTACATTTGCAACCCTCCCATAGTTGTACTGTTGCATTTTATAAACTCACTGTCCCTCTAGTTGCCCACCCCTTGTGTTAATCTGACCACATAATTCCTTTCCTCTTTTTTCATTGGCTATTGTGAGTAAGCACAAAATGATAACTTTGTGAAGTCACTCCCCCCCCTTCGCTTATTTACATCTATTGGCCTTCACACTGTATGTCAAAGTCAGCATAATGGTTAAAGTGTTTACTTTACAGACAGAAAATGCAGGGTTTCATTCTCAGATGGGCTAATTTGCTAGGAAGCTCTCCCTTTAGACTGCTAAAGTTTGATTTACCCCCTCTTTCTTATCTAACTGTTTAGTGTACACCGCAACTCTTAGGATATTAACTTATTTTTTCATCTTACCTTTAACATCTGGTCCATGACTGGCAATCCTTGGAGAACTGACATTCTACCTCTTAGCAGTCATCTTGGGATTAGTGCTTTCTGTTTTGCTCCTGATGACAGAAGGAGCATAGAGACATTATTTCCTGGAAACTGCTGATCACCACAAAGCCTGATAACTACTTCATAGGTTCCAGCGTAGGATTTGTGCTTATATTTTGCTTCTGGTGAGAGAAGGAGCAGAGTACATGGATTCCTGACTGTTTCTGATTTATTTATTTTATTTTACATTTATTTACTGGGAAGTGCCCGACTGGGTGGGGAACCCATTTTCAGCAAAGGCCCAGGGAGAAAAGCTCCATAATACAGTAAATACACAAATCAAAAAGAAAAAAATGTACAGGCTGTAGTTTACAAAATTAAACATAGCAATCAAAGAAAAAAAAATATGTAAATCAAGCAAGAAAGAAAAATACAGAGGCAGAAGCAGAATTTCTTTATGCAGTACATTGTAAACATGATGTGATTATTTGACAATTCAATGCGATTGGGCAATGAGTGTCAGTGCTGGACCTTCCTGATTGGTCTGGTTGCTATTCAAGTCATTTACTGGGAAAAGGCTGCAACAACCCTGCATCATCTAGAGCAGGATTTTTGATCAACAAAGAGCCTGTCTTCTCATCTTGGGATTGATGCTACAGTTTTACTTCTGGTGAGTGTAGAAGTAAAGGGGCATTGTATTCATGCAGAATGAAGCTGTGATGAGTCCAGCACTAGCAGTAGCCAATTGGGTGAATCCCCACTATTCATCATTCTTGAAAAAAGCTAATTATTGCTTTCTAACTTAACTTTGAGTTGACATTTTTCCTGTAAAAGCTCCCTTGAAATTTCACCCATACCTATTTACACACATGACAACTAGTTTGTGCAGTGACAAGCAATGCCGCCAGATTTTCAAATCAGGTACTCATGACTTTAGACAGTTGCGGTGAGAATATAGAGTAATCAATAAAAAGGGCTTTCCCATTACCAGCTTGGTGGATATGAGTATCCTAAGTCAGTGTGTAGAAATTGCTGTATGTTTACTGACAACCAGCTAATTCTCAAGCAAACTGATAAGGTATGCAAGAGATGTATTTACACAATGTCACTGGAGGCAAAACTCTCACATAAAAGTACCTTTGATATCAGTAAGGTTGTTGCCAGCAGTACACATGCTACACCCATCAAACACACAGCACTGAGCAGACACATCGACTCATGTGCTCAGGCATTTAAATGTAACCTTCCTAAACACCAAAGCCCTCCTAAATGAAGCACACAACAAATGCCCTCAGCAGCCCTAAACGCACTCTTTCAAAACAGCACCTACATCAACATGTACTGACACATCTCATGGAGCCTCTGCTTCTAAGCCCAGAGGGCAAAGCATCTCTCAGCTCAACATTCTGGTCATGGATACCAAACTCCATTGTGGGACACACTGATGATATTCCTTTCACCAGGCAAAGTAAGGGGAAAATCATGGTTATTTGCTTATCATGGGCCAAGATCTGCCATATTACACATGAGGTCAGGTTAATGGACTGGTCCATGTAGGTGTAAATGACCTGAGATGAACCTCCCTAGACTATATGAAAAGAGACATCATCGAGCTCTTAGAATATGTGTCTCAAGGTGGTATGAGCCTAGCACTGAGCAGCATTCTACCTTCTCCAAGGATGATGCCACAAAATAAATAGAAAATGACTGACTTTAATAATCAGCTTAGTTTTTGATGTCTTTCTAAAGGGGTGCAAAATCCATCAGCATGGAAGGAGATGGTCAACAAACTATGCTGCTTTCGAATAATAGCTAAATTGTCCTGTCCCATAGTGCCTTTTCTTAGGCAATGCCAAACTGAAAGTAGTTCTGTCATAGCAAATCAAAACAAAGAAAAGCTAAAGGTGTTACTGCTCAATGCTAGAAATCAAAACAAGAAACTCCACCCCCTACAAGCTCTCCTCACGATGGAGAATGCTGACATCTGTGCAGCCACTGAGACATGATTTAAAGCCATGGAGAGCACCTTGGCAATGCAAGGCTGTAATGCAACCCATATATTTAGACCAGTTCCTACACGGGCAGACTAAAGGAGGATGTGTCTCAGTTTTTAAAAAAATAAATATACTTTAAGGATGGACAAACAAGGAGATGCGCTTGAGCTTCTCCAGGCTCAAATCACCATATGCAAAATCCCATACCACTTCTATGTGAACTATAGCCCCCCCCCGTATGACCCAGGAAATCTATAACATGTATTAAGCTTACTGGAAACATTCACCATCTAACTCAATATCATATTCATGAACAACTTTAATTACACTACTGTTATCTGAGAATCGTATACAACACCAAACATGCAGTCACAGGGATTCCTGGATTTTGTAAACACAAACACCCTGGGCCAGTCTGTCAATTCTCCCACTAGGGTGGTAAATATAGTGGATCTGGTCATCACTAATACGGGAGAGTGCTGCACACCCACCTAGTGTAATGTCCTCTTTTTTTAAGCTCAGACCACAAAATGGTCTCTTTTGAAGTAAAAATAAAATCTGGAACCCCAACTAGAGCTGGAATGTTCAGGAACTATTCTAAGGCTAACTTCCTACTATTAACTGATGTCCTGGCAAATTCTGAGCCCTCCTAAATGCTGAGAACACTGCTGTCTATACAGGACTGTTCACAGAAAGCCTATATAAGAATGTTAATAGCTACGTAGAGGCAGCTGTACCCACCAGGAAGAAGTACAGAACTAACTCAAAAAAACAAGCCACAAGTAGAATCACATCATCAATAGGATGTATAACAGAAGAAGAAAATCATGGTAAAAATTAGGAGGTGTAGCACCCAACAATATAAAAACACTATTTTCAAATGAAACAAGTAACGCAGAGGAAATATAAAGTCTACCAAAGCCAAATTTGAGGTAAGTTTGACCTCCCAGGCCAAGGACAACCACAAGGCATTCTTTAGCTTTGTCCAAATCAACCTCCAAGGCAATACATAGTTGTGTATAAAACTCATTGTTAATCGAGCCACCTATACTGATATATAGCAAACCTACTGGCAGACAAATTCAGCTCTACCGTGACCACTCTCTCCCCTCCAGCATCCCCTCAGGAAGTACCATCAAATATAACTCCCCTTACTATTAATGCTCTCTCCATGGTTTAAAACACTATCAGTGAGCCCAAATAATATCCCAGGCTGTCTTCTAAATAACATGAAACAAGGTTTATCAGGCCTCTGCAGTTGCCATTTAACTATAGCCTCCAAACAGACTTAGTGTCTCATGAGTGCAGAATAGCAAGGGTCATCCATCTGCACAAAGGAAAGCCATCACCAGACCTTGGAAACTACAGACCAGTAAGTCCCACTAGTATCATATGCAAAGCCATGGAAAGAATCATCATGAAAATGATCAATAATGACATAGGAAACCTCTAGACACTGGACACAACCCAATTTGGTTTCATCAGGAGCATGTCATGCCTACTCAACTTGGTAGACTTCTTTGAGAAGGTCGTCAAAGCAATGGATGAGGACAGAATAGTTCACGCTGCCTGTCTTGACATGGCCAAGGCATTTGACACAATACCCCACTTGGACATTATTGACAAACTCAAGACGTTAAGTATAAACCCTTATGTCACCCAGTGGATAGCCAGCTGTCTTGCAGACAGGACCCAGAAAGTTAAAATTGAGGAGTCCACCTCTACAGAGAGTGTAGTCTCCAGTGGAGTCTCTCAGGCATTGGTCCTGAGACCACTCCATTTTGGTATCTACTTTTATAAAGACAAGGCCAACATCAAGGGCCTCTGACTGACCAAATCTGCATATTATTGCAAATTAAGAACAGTCATAGAATCCCCCACCAACACTAATACTTTCCAAGAAGGGCTAATACGAACAAGTAACTGGTGTCAGAACCATGTACTAAAACTAAATGCCAAGATATACATAATAATATGCTTGAGGAACTCAGCCACCCTTGGTAACTATCATATTGACAACATACCTCTAAGAGTTGACCCAATAGTCAAGGACTTGGGGACACGCAGACAGTCCATCATGTGTCTGCTTTAGTTAATGTTAAAGTTATTGTTTTACTATATTTGGCATTCATCAGACCTATCACTGAGTACAATGCCTCCTTTGGTAAATACCTAACCAGGAACATCCAACAGCTGGAATGTTCACAGAGGTTCCTCACTAAAAGAATACATGGAGTAAATAACATGTCTTATACAGACCTCCTCAAAGTCCTATCTCTGTATTATGTCTTCTACAGGCTGTTAAGGAGAGATCTGTGCCTGGCATAAAGGCATCATTGAACCCCACTCTGATAGACCCCCTGCATATTTGCAAAACAAACACCAGAATTACCCATTGTAAAGACGTATACCTTGTCTGTGATATACATAGGACCTGCTGGAGAGACAAGTATATATCAAAGAGATTACCCCTTCTCTGGAACAGGCTCCCTATCCATGTGAAGTAGAGCTCCTCCTTAACAAAATTCAAGTGTAACTTGGGTAGTTAGCAGGGAAAAAGGAAATTCAAGCTTGTCTTGGTCGTGTGTCTGTAATGGACATGGCCAGCATGTAAATAGTTCATCTGCCAGGCCCCTGCTCATAAATGTTTTATCTCTCAAGCCTCTTCTTACATTTACCAAGGGTACCAAAACTTGTTTGGGATGCATGGTTAGTTTTAAAAATTCCCCAGTAGTCATTAGCCTAGTACACAACTATGAACCTATGTCATCCCCCCTCCACTGTTGTTAAGCTATCAGGTCCATAGTTCCCTGGACTACAGATTAATTACCAGCTTATGTCCAGTAAAAAAAAAAATACTACAGAAATGTATTTATGAGCAGCTCTTACAGTACATTGTGGAATATGATATTTTTTCTAAGTAAACAGTATGGCTTTTTTCCAAATAAAATACTATTATACTGTTTATAACCAAATATATAGCAGTATGGAAAATGGCCTACTTACTGGAGGTGTATGTTTTTTTTTTTACCTCAAAAAAGCTTTTAAGGCAATGAACCAAACAATACCTCTCAACAAGCTACCTAACTCTAGCTTCTCTTAGTGTCCCACACTAGATCCTTTAGGATAGCCAGAAGCACTGATTCTACTGGAACATGTAGCAGCATAAAACACATTTCGTAATGGTCAGTACTTGGCCCTCTGTCATTCTCAGTATTCAGTAATGACTTTCCTTTTGACTTCCCACAGACTAATTGCATTTGTATGCAGATGACTTGGTACTTATCAAATCTGGTTTTAATGCAGATGATATCTTTAGGTTTAGACAGAGTGATTTTAACTTGGTATGGAATTGGTTAACTAGCAAAATAACCATAAACACAAACAAGGCTGCTGTCATGTTGTTTGGTACTAGCCAAAAGCTCAAAGCAGCTGGCAACATTTCCATTATAGACTCTGTTGACACCCCACTACCAACCATAAATGTGTTGAGGTACCTGGGAATCGTAGACCAAAGTCTTTCTTTCTCACCCTAATCTGAAGCTCAGGTAAGTAAAGGTACTTATCCAATTACAAATACAAAATAGCCAACTACAGTGGGGATCAGGAAACTTACCCTTTTCCCACTGTAGTGCGATCTCAGAGTTGGAATATATAATTTGCAGGGGATGTGGGGGATGCAGCCTCCCACATGGGGGAGGGGTGCAGGGGAGCTTGTCCCCCTGTAAAACAGTAAAAAATGCTGTTGTATAGTTAAACGTTTTAGGAGATGTTAAACAAAATAGCCTGGGTGTCTGACATCACCTGCTGCTATTTTGTTTAACTTAAAATGCTGTCTTTGGAGAAAGGTCGGTCGGAATTATAGCATACATACATACATACATACAAATGTTTAAAGCATGGGCATTAAAGCCCTTCTAGCTTGCCAATATGTCAAAACACTTGTTCCCATAATAAATGTTCAGTCTGTTCTTAAAAGTATCCAAACTAGTACTTGCTTTAATGAAATTTGGTAGTCTATTCCAAGCATCAGCTACTCTGTCAGAAAACCAATTAGTACACTTCTCATTCTTATAGAATCTTCTACATAGGTTATCTGATGATTCTTTAGTACTTTTTGATAACCCCAAACATTCCCAGAGGTAGTTGTCCCTAAATGCCTTATATACCTGAATAAGATCTCCTCTTAAATATCTGTAAGAGACACTGTACAAGTTCAGATATTTTAGTCTTTCATAATAACTTAGATTTTCACATCCATGGATGCCCTTAGTATATTTCCGCTGTATTCTTTCCAGTTTATTCATGCTTGTTTTCCTATAGGGTTTCCATATTGTTATTCCATACTCAAGTTTGGGTCTAATGTAACTAACAAACAATGACTTCATTATGTTTGATTTCCTAAACTTTATAAATCTTTTATACAACCTATAGTTCTATAACTATCATTAGCCAATTGGCTGATATGATTAGAAAAACTCATAGCTGAATCTACCCACATACCCAGGTCCTTAAATGAGTCAACAGTTTCACTCACTGTGTGTTGTATTAAATATTCACCTTTCAGTTTATGTCTCCCAAATCTCATATGCTTAGTTTTTGATGTATTTATCAACATATTCTCCTGTTCCCAAATGGTCAATTTAGTCAAATTATTTTGCAGACATGCCTTATTTGTAACACTTGTAATCAGTTTACCCAATTTCAGGTCGTCAGCAAATAGACTGTAGAACACCTCAGATGAAAAAGTAAGGTCTGAAAGATGCAATCTAAACAAGTAAGGGCCTAGTACAGAGTCCTGTGGGACACCTTGACCATAACCAAGGATTTCATCTGTCCAGTTGGTGTGTGATACTTGCCATGTCCTATTTGTAAGCCATGCAGCTATCCATCTTATCAACAGTACATCAATACCTAGTTGTACTAATTTATTGATCAGTGTTTTGTGCAGGACCCTGTCAAATGCTGAAGTTAAATCTATATAAATCACATCACAGCACAATTTTTCATTCATAGCTGTTATTATATTGTTATAGAACATCATGTTACAGGTGGTAATAGATCTATTTTCAACATATGCATGCTGATATATGGTTTCAAGTCGCAGCAGCAGGTAGGAATTATGGATATGACATTTTTCGATGTCTTGACTACAATTTTTTTTGACTTTCCACATTTTAATAGTAAACCTAAAAAGTCCATGTTCCTCGCAATTCCACATTGAAAGGGCCTGTCATACATTTCGTATTAGGAACGATTTTAATTGATATCCATAGTGAATAATACAGAGTCATGTTAATTCATTAAAATAACTTTTTTTCAAAGCATAATGTAACCCATTTTATCCATTTTTTGAGTTTTCTAGATGTTGATAGTAAGCTGTTAGTAAGTGTTCCACATTTTACCCATTTATTTCACATTATGAGAGGTTGTGTTCCACATTTTGAAGATGGAAAACACTGTCCTATTAAAACAACAGAAAAGAAGATCCTTTGGCTCCTATATTTGACTAATCCTAGAGATCATCACTGCGTCACTGTAAGGAAAGAGAAATGGGCATCAGTCCCAGCAATGGTAACCTTCCAGTATGCACCCCGTTTTCATTTTGATGAATGAATTAATTATATTGTTCTTTAATAAAGAATACGCTGATATAGAACAAACCCAATGTTAGAGTAGAAAAAATTACACCAGGTAATGTACATCTCCTTAGTAAAAATTTTAAGGAAAAATGAATTTTCTCTTAAGAGAATAAATACAACTGTTTCAGAGACATAGGCTAAAAGACAAGAATAAATGCAACTGTATGATAGTCCTAGGCTAACTCAAATAAGTATTTTCAAAGGAAGTCTTGACTCACTCAAGCAAATAACACCTTTTTTAACTTACAGTTCATACCATTACCCCTTCATGGTGTCCAGAAATGTTTTGGGTCTGTCTTTAAGTACAAAAAACAAAATGGGCAAAGTGTTCAGCCGCTACCAGTTTATTACTGACCTGGTAATCTGGTACCTCAGCAATTGACCTTCTCAGGATAATTCATCAATTCCATAGTGTGCGTTAAATACAAGTAGGATGACAATAAGTCAATTAATCATTCAATTACATAATTAACTTATAAACATTAACTACATAATAATTAAATACCTAAAAAACAGATTTTAATAAACATAAAATCCATAACAATATTTCATCTAGTTTTGCAAGCAAACATTAATTTCAAGATTTAAACCCTGAGGAAATAATGTTCTAAAATTTAATTTATTTATTTATTATTTATTCCAGTTGTTGACCGGGGTGGTCGACTGGACTCATGCGCCCATTTTCAGTAGAGGCCCGGGGAGAAAAGCTCCACAGAACAATGTTACAATTCAAATAGTGACACTACAATAAAGTACAAGTAAAATAAAATAAAATACATAAACAAGATATAAGCAAATAATTATTTGTTTTACAGAGAAAAATTGGGTGGAAGTTCCACAGACAGCTGGTAAAAACCTTCAATATTTAAGTAGTTAATAATTAAGGGAATAGGATGGTTAAATTAGGATTGTCCTGGAGGAAGAGAGGCATATAGCAAAGGATGATGCAAATAAGTTGGTTACATTAATGAAGAAGGATAGGGGAAAATTATGGAAGTTTAGCCAGGAGAGTCAGGGGATGAGAGCTTGGGTGGTGAAGAATAAAGAGAGCAGTTACATTTCCTTTGAGTTTGTAGGCAGTAATGGAGCTGTGTTTTGAAGGAGTGTAGGTTGTCACATGTCCTTAAAGTAGAGGGTAGGGCATTCCATTTTTTAGCTAGGGAATAGGAGAGTAGAAGTTGACCAGCACGGCGCTTGGGTTTGTGGATGGAAATAAGGTTTTGGTGGGAAGATCTGAGGGGTCTGGGGGTGTGTAAGGTTGAAGAATATTGGATAGTGCGGGGCAGCTGGTGGGTTGGAATATTAGTTTGTGGGCAGAGACTATTTGGAGGTAGAGTAGTTGATTAGGGAGTTCAAGCCAATTTAGAGTTTGTAAGGAGGAGTAGTGATGGGAGAGGGAGTTAGCTTTGGTGGCGAATTTGGAGATTTTATTGTAGCAAACTTCTAGTTTGGAGGTTAGGGTGGAAGATAGATTTGTAAGTAGAGGAGCACCATATAGAAGAGATGGCAGGAGATAAGTAGTGGCCAAGGTGTGACGTGTAGAGGGTGAGAGGAATTGATTGTTTCTGTACAGTAGGCCGACTTTTATGTGTGTTTTTTTGATGTTGAGTTGGATGTGGGTGTTGAATTTTAAGTGTTCGTCAATGGTGACACCTAGGAGTTTGGCGGAGGGAACAATATCAATGGTGCAGTTGTTTAGGCTAGTAATAATAAAAGAGTTTTTTTTCAGTGGGGGTGGATTTAGAGTGAGAGAATGGGAGAATCTTAGTTTTGGTAGCATTAAGTGCAAGGTGGTTTTGATTCATCCATTTTTCAGTGATTGAGAAGGCGGTTTGGGTTAGAGACTTGAGATCTGTAAAGTTGGAGGCATAGCAGATCAAAGTTGAGTCGTCTGCATATTGGACAATTTTGGTATTGGGGATGGCTTTGTGGAAATCATTAATGAAGATGTTAAATAGTAGGGGGGCAACTATGGACCCTTGGGGAACTCCTGTGGGGGTAGGGAGGAAGCTGGAGAAGGCTTGGCTCCATTTCACGGCTTGGGACCTGTCTGAAAGGTAGCTGGAAAACCAGGATAGAGTATTGGGGGAGATGTTGAGGTTTGATAGATGATTTAGCAGATGAGAGTGGGAGAGAGTATCAAAAGCTTTAGATAAGTCTAACAGAATAGATGAAACAAAGTTGCCAGAATCACGAGCTGAATTAACAGAGTGTAAGGAGGAGAGGAGGGCTGTGTTAGTGTTATGTCCAGGGCGGAAGCTGTGTTGGGTGGGAGAGAGCAGCTGGTGTTTGGTTAGAAATGGCATGAGCTGCAGGTGAATGCATTTTTCAAGAATTTTGGAGATTGGTGAGAGGATAGCTATGGGGCGGAAGTTGGAGAAGTTACAGTTTTTGCCACCTTTATGGAGAGGGAGAATAAAAGCAGAGCGCCAAAGTTTGGGAACATAGGAATCAAGAAGAGATCTATTTATCAGGATGCTGATAGGGAGTGCAATACTGTCAGAGGCAGTTTTTAAGAAGGAGGAGGGGATGTTGTCAGGGGCATTGGTGCAAGGTTTGAGTTTGGAGAGAAGTTTTTTTATAAGGAGGGTAGACACGGGTTTCAGTTCAAAGGTAGGGGTTGAAGGAGATGAGGCAAAGGAAGCATGGCCAGAGAGAGGTGGAGGAGAGTTGTTGGGGAAGGTTTTGGTTAGCTCAGCAATGGAAGAGGTGAAGAAGGCATTAAATAGGTTGGCAATTTCTTGGTCAAATTTGCTATTGTCAGGGCAGGGGTTGTTAGTGGTACCAGGCTTAAGGAGAGAGTTAATGGAATTCCAGAATTGTTTAGGGTGTTTTGCATGAGTTGTTTGTCGGTGGTTGTAGTAGGACTTTTTATCCATTATGACTTGTTTTTTGGCTAGGTTTCGTAGTAGTTTGTATTTAAGTAGGAGATCTGGTTGTTTATGATGTAGATAGTATTTCCAAGATTTATCTCTTTGTTGCATTACTTTTTTGGTTTCTTTTGTTAGCCAAGGAGCAGCATTGGCTTTGACTCTTTTTGTTCATACTGGGGCTAGTGAGTTTAGGACAGAAAGGAATTTGGAGTTGAAGAAATGCTTCGTTTAGGGGGAAGGTTTTTAGTGGGTTCCAGTTGATGTATTTAAGGGAGTCAGAGAAGGTGGAGGGGTTAAAGTTAGTTAAGTTTCGAGTATGTAAGAGTTTGTGTGAGAAAGAGGAAGAGGAAGTGGTTCTGTGGGTGAAGGCAGGTAGGTGGTCTCCTAGTGGGTTGGGAGAGACATCAGATGAAGTGGTTCTGTTAGGGTGGGACACCAGGATCTAGTCTAGGATGGAGCCTGTGAGGTTAGTTTTGTTAGGTCTGGTTGTAGAGTTAATAAGTTGAGTAAAATTGAAGAGCTTAATAGATAAGGTGGGATTATGGTTGCTGATTTTTTGCCAGTCTATATTGATGTCTCCCATTATAAAGGTTTCAGATTTAATGTTTAAGGAGGTCCAAGAGAAGATGTCATCTAGGGTTTTGGTGTTGTTTCCAGGAGGAATATAAAGGGAGATGATGCAGATGCTTTTATGGTCATTTAATTTTAGAATGCCTGATACTAGTTCTGCATTACTGAAGGTAGGGATGGGGATTGGGAAGGGAGTGATGGATAAGTGATTGGAGTAGATTAATGCTACACCACCACCTCTTTTATTTTGGCGGTCACATCGGAGAGAGTGGAAACCGGGGGGAAGGAATTCAGTGTCTGTTATGTGAGGTTTTAACCATATTTCTGAGATGGCGAGTATGTCAGGTGAGTTATGGTTGAACCAGGCATGGAAGAGAATAATTTTATTGGCTAAGCTTTGGGCATTGATGGTGAGGAATTTTAGGTATTTACAATTAGTTTTTTTATTGGACCTAAGGTAAATTGTTTGGGAACTGTTTGGTCCAGGGTTGGGATGAATATCGCCTGCTAAGCTAAGGTAGGAGAGAAGGTGGATAAGATTCGTAGGGGTGTGTTTGGTTAGGAATGGGTGTGAGGGGGAGGGTTTAAGTTTGTAGTATTTGGTTTGGATTTGGAAGTGTTTTAGTGTTGAGAGCAAGGCGGGGTGTAAGGGGATTAAAGAAGGAGAGATATTGTGGAAATGGTTTGTGGGGTAGGCAGGTGGTAGTTGATATTGAGAGTTTAGGTAGAGGTTGGTATAACAGGTAGTTTGGTAAAGAGGGATAAGAATGAGTAGTAGGAGAGTTGTAAGGGCAGGGATAGTAGTGGGAGGAGAGAGCATTTTGGAAAGTCTTTTGATTAGAAGTAGGATGATTTAGTTAAAGGATGTTGACTGGGGAGGAGACTTGCTTGAAGAGGTATGGTTGGTGTAGGGGCAGGTATTTTGAGAGAAAGTGGGAGGAGTACTGTTGTGAGGGGATTGGGTGATGTGGGAGGGAGGGAGTATGGGTTGGCAATAAACGTAGGACCAGTAGTGGCGGGTGGAAATTGGGGGCAGGGTACGAGAGCAGAGTGAGCCCGCAGGGCGAACGGAGCGGGTAGAGCTACAGAAGGAGTGAGCGCTTGTAGTGAGCACAAGGAGAACAATCAGTGGAGAGCTGAGGTTAAGGTAAGTGAAGTTGGAAAGGGTAGAAGGTGTTAGACTTGATAGTAGGGATAGGGGGAGGGTAGCTGAGTTGGTACAGAGAAAGGTGATAGAGGAATGAAGTGGGACTATGACTTTACAAGCAAGGAGTCTATATTCATGTATGATGTATATGTAGACAAAATGCTAGATCTAGGATAGGGTGCCACTTAGTCGCCAAAGGCTGTATAGCTACAATAGATTCCTTTAGGAGGTAGCTGGTCTTGGAAATAGAGGAGGACTTAAGGGATACTAGGTATTTATTGTGGTGTAGGAGGGAAGGTGGTCTAAGAGGAGAAATCGGAAGATTATGGCTGTTATTCTCCCTAGCAGGAAGGTGTACTTTAAAACCTACAAAAGTTTATACAGTGCAGCTTTTATTGACAGAAGTTATAAAAACACATACTATCTTCCTTTTTATTGTCCTTGCGGGGCTATTTCTCAGGGCGAGATATGAATCACTTCCTTAGTTTAGGGTGAAGACGGCTGTTATGAGATGGGATGAGGTAGCTGGCCAACAGGACAGGGCAGTTCCACAATGTTAGTGCCTTACGAACAGGCAGGGCAACTGGTTGCATAAAGGGAGAGAGAGAGAGAGAGAGACAAAGGGGTTAAATATGTGGAATGTTAAGCACAGTCATTAGGTAGCATAATACACAATACTAGGCCAAACACAAGGTAAAATAGGTCTCAATTCAACATATAATGAGGTTCACTGAAAAATAGACATAGCGTGGGTAGTTTCATTTAAATAGGGCAGATAATGCTGTTACAATCTAGCAATTACATGTAGCAATAACATTAGGATTCTAAAAACATTGCAAATCAGTTAGCATGCTACATATAAAATTGGAGGAACAGGGTCTATAGCCTGAGTGTGGTTGATGCGACAATTCAATGCTGTGTTACTATAGCCTTGTTGATATAAAAGTAAGGAATTATATAGCGTTCCCTCTTGTGGTAATATAATTGAAAGCATGGTTGCATGGTAAATACAAGCGCTACCAAAGCGTAGCGTTTACTACAAAAATCTCAAATGTTAAATACAAGCGCTACCAAAGCATAGCGATTACTACATAAATTTTAAATGGCCGACTCAATAAAGTGACCGTTTGACCATTTAGGAGGTGGCGTTGGTTATTTACTCAGTACTGCATGCAGCACTCAGTAACAGATGGTCGGTGCCATCGGCTGTTATCACCAAAACACTCTATGTTCCCTGGGTTGATGCAAGCCCCTACAAAAATCGCCTATGGAGCCATTTAAGGTTAAAAATGGCTTCAGAGTGTGACCTTAGCTATGCTATGTTAGAATGTTGAAAGACAGCTTCAGCGTGTACCTTTAAGTATTCCTTACAACAACAGAGTGAATAGCTGGAGTGTCTTATTTTAAATGCTAAGATCGTACAGAAAACCCATATACAATAAGCCGGTGCTAGCAGTTGATTCTCCAGTACGCTTGTAGAAGCGTGTCAGCTACAAGAAGTATTAAGTTACACTAGCTACTAAAGATATACTTTTTAACCAAAATACAGTTCACATTGATGTTGCAATTATGTATAATAAAGCTTTCCTAACATCAAGCATATTGCAGGGGAATTTGACATCATTTAGCTAAAAAGCATACTGAAAAACACATACACACTACGCTGGTACTGGCGCAAATCAAACTCCGATGCGCTATAGCAGCTTATCAGTTACAATATTAGGTTTCACCTTCTAACACACTTGTTAGTGAGCTATGTTTCTAGCAGCAGGTAGCAAAAAAAAAAAAAAAACTCTTTCTACAGTCGCGTATCAGGCAATAGATAGACTTAAAGCATGTTACACAGTCACCAATTTTACAGACACTACAAGCAAAACATTTACAACATCACTTTGAGCTTTAAGCTTGTCTGGTAGTGCGTTGCAAAAGCACGTGCAACAAACAGTTTGTCAGCAACAGAGATAAGTAACACTAGCATATGCTATGATAAGTTGGTAACAGTTTAACTTTGTGGATGCCTTTACAGATAACCTTGTGGGCAGTCCGATTATCTAGCAAAAGATTAACAAAAGGTGCTACTTACACAAAGTGTGTACACCAAAGCTGGGGAAGCACAGCAGCCAAGGGATAGACCTAGGTGTAAAGATGGAGGCACAGAGGGAAAGGTATATTTATAAGGTAGGTGTGGCGATATGAGAGGAAGGGGAGGGTAAGGATAGGTGGAATCAGGTGGTGGCAGGAAGTGTGTAGTGTAACTCAGCAGATAGGGGGAGCTCAGAGACAAAGTCTAAAACAGTGAGTTAATTCAGCCAGACCTATGGAGAGGGAGAGAGGTAAAATAGGAGAAAGAAGGGACAAAGGGGAGTCAGTAGGGTTAGAAACAGAGTAGTGCTAATCAAGAGAGAAGGGGGGAATACTGATAAGGGTACAGGAATCAGTCTAAGAGCTACAGAAGGAGTGAGCACTTGTAGTGACCGCAAGGAGAACAATCAGTGGAGAGCTGAGGTTAAGGTAAGTGAAGGTGGAAAGGGTAGAAGGTGTTAGTTTTGATAGTAGGGATAGGGGGAGGGTAGCTGAGTTGGTACAGAGAAAGGTGATAGAGGAATGAAGTGAGACTATGACTTTACAAGCAAGGAGTCTATATTCATGTATGATGTATATGTAGACAAAATGCTAGATCTAGGATAGGGTGCCACTTAGTGGCCAAAGGCTGTATAGCTACAATAGACTCCTTTAGGAGGTAGATGGTCTTGGAAATAGAGGAGGACTTAAGGGATACTAGGTATTTATAGTGGTGTAGGAGGGAAGGTGGTCTAAGAGGAGAAATTGGAAGATTATGGCTGTTGGTCTCCCTAGCAGGAAGGTGTACTTTAAAACCTACAAAGGTTTATACAGTGCAACTTTTATTGACAGAAGTAATAAAAACACATACTATCTTCCTTTTTATTGTCCTTGTGGGGCTATTTCTCAGGGCGAGATATGAATCACTTCCTTAGTTTAGGGTGAAGACGGCTGTTATGAGATGGGATGAGGTAGCTGGCCAACAGGACAGGGCACTTCCACAATGTTAGTGCCTTACGAACAGGCAGGGCAAATGGTTGCATAATGGGAGAGAGAGAGAGAGAGAGAGAGAAAAAGGGGTTAAATACATAGAATGTTAAGAACAGTCATTAGGTAGCATAATACACAATACTAGGCCAAACACAAGGTAAAATAGGTCTCAATTCAACATATAATGAGGTTCACTGAAAAATAGACATAGCGTGGGTAGTTTCATTTAAATAGGGCAGATAATGCAGTTACAATCTAGCAATTACATGTAGCAATAACACTAGGATTCTAAAAACATTGCAAATCAGTTAGCATGCTACATATAAAATTGGAGGAACAGGGTCTATAGCCTGAGTGTGGTTGATGCGACAATTCAATGCTGTGCTACTATAGCCTTGTTGATATAAAAGTAAGGAATTATATAGCATCCCCTCTTGTGGTAATATAATTGAAATCATGGTTGCATGCTAAATACAAGTGCTACCAAAGCATAGCGTTTACTACAAAAATCTCAAATGTTAAATACAAGCGCTAGCAAAGCGTAGCGATTACTACATACATTTCAAATGGCCGACTCAATAAAGTGACCGTTTGACCATTTAGGAGGTGGCATCGGTTATTTACTCAGTACTGCGTGCAGTACTCAGTCACAGATAGTCGGTGCCATCGGCTGTTATCACCAAAACACTCTACGTTCCCTGGGTTGATGCAAGCCCCTACAAAAATCGCCTATGGAGCCATTTAAGGTTAAAAACGGCTTCAGCGTGTGACCTTAGCTATGCTATGTTAGAATGTTGAAAGACAGCTTCAGCGTGTACCTTTAAGTATTCCTTACAACAACAGAGCGAATAGCTGGAGTGTCTTATTTTAAATGCTAAGATCGTACAGAAAACCTATATACAATAAGCCGGTACTAGCAGTTGATTTTCCAGTATGCTTGTAGAAGCGTGTCAGCTACAAGAAGTATTAAGTTACACTAGCTGCTAAAGATACACTTTTTAACCAAATTACAGTTCACATTGATGTTGCAATTATGTATAATAAAGCTTTCCTAACATCAAGCATATTGCAGGGGAATATGACATTATTTAGCTAAAAAACATACTGAAAAACACATACACACTACGCCGGTACCGGCGCAAAACAAACTCCAATGTGCTTTAGAAGCTTATCAGTTACAATATTAGGTTTCACCTTCTAACACACTTGTTAGTGAGCTATGTATCTTGCAGCAGGTAGCAAAAAAAAAAAAAAAAACTCTTTCTACAGTCGCGTATCAGGCAATAGATAGACTTAAAGCATGTTATACAGTCACCGATTTTACAGACACTACAAGCAAAACATTTACATCACTTTGAGCTTTAAGCTTGTTTGGTAGTGCGTTGCAAAAGCACGTGCAACAAGCAGTTTGTCAGCAACAGAGATAAGTAACACTAGCATATGCTATGATAAGTTGGTAACAGTTTAACTTTGTGGATGCCTTTACAGATAACCTTGTGGGCAGTCCGATTATCTAGCAAAAGATTAACAAAAGGTGCTACTTACACAAAGTGTGTACACCAAAGCTGGGGAAGCACAGCAGCCAAGGGATAGACCTAGGTGTAAAGATGGAGGCACAGAGGGAAAGGTATATTTATAAGGTAGGTGTGGCGATATGAGAGGAAGGGGAGGGTAAGGATAGGTGGAATCAGGTGGTGGCAGGAAGTGTGTAGTGTAACTCAGCATATAGGGGGAGCTCAGAGACAAAGTCTAAAACAGTGAGTTAATTCAGCCAGACCTATGGAGAGGGAGAGAGGTAAAATAGGAGAAAGAAGGGACAAAGGGGAGTCGGTAGGGTTAGAAACAGAGTAGTGCTAATCAAGAGAGAAGGGGGGGATACCGATAAGGGTACAGGAATCAGTCTAAGAGCTACAGAAGGAGTGAGCGCTTGTAGTGAGCGCAAGGAGAACAATCAGTGGAGAGCTGAGGTTAAGGTAAGTGAAGGTGCAAAGGGTAGAAGGTGTTAGTCTTGATAGTAGGGATAGGGGGAGGGTAGCTGAGTTGGTACAGAGAAAGGTGATAGAGGAATGAAGTGGGACTATGACATTACAAGCAAGGAGTCTATATTCATGTATGATGTATACGTAGACAAAATGCTAGATCTAGGATAGGGTGCCACTTAGTGGCCAAATGCTGTATAGCTACAATAGATTCCTTTAGGAGGTAGCTGGTCTTGGAAATAGAGGAGGACTTAAGGGATACTAGGTATTTATAGTGGTGTAGGAGGGAAGGTGGTCTAAGAGGAGAAATCAGAAGATTATGGCTGTTGGTCTCCCTAGCAGGAAGGTGTACTTTAAAACCTACAAACGTTTATACAGTGCAGCTTTTATTGACAGACATTATAAAAACACATACTATCTTCCTTTGTATTGTCCTTGAGGGGCTATTTCTCAGGGCGAGATATGAATCACTTCCTTAGTTTAGAGTGAAGACGGCTGTTATGAGATGGGATGAGGTAGCTGGCCAACAGGACAGGGCAGTTCCACAATGTTAGTGCCTTACGAACAGGCAGGGCAATATCTTCCTTTTTATTGTCCTTGCGGGGCTATTTCTCAGGGTGAGATATGAATCACTTCCTTAGTTTAGGGTGAAGACGGCTGTTATGAGATGGGATGAGGTAGCTGGCCAACAGGACAGGGCAGTTCCACAATGTTAGTGCCTTACGAACAGGCAGGGCAATATCTTCCTTTTTATTGTCCTTTCAGGGCTATTTCTCAGGGTGAGATATGAATCACTTCCTTAGTTTATGGTGAAGATGGCTGTTATGAGATGGGATGAGGTAGCTTGCCAACAGGACAGGGCAGTTCCACAATGTTAGTTCCTTACGAACAGGCAGGGCAATATCTTCCTTTTTATTGTCCTTGCGGGGCTATTTTTCAGGGCAAGATATGAATCACTTCCTTAGTTTAGGGTGAAGACGGCTGTTATGAGATGAGATTAGGTAGCTGGCCAACAGGACAGGGCAGTTCCACAATGTTAGTACCTTATGAACAGGCAGGGCAATATCTTCCTTTTTATTGTCCTTGTGGGGCTATTTCTCAGGGCGAGATATGAATCACTTCCTTAGTTTAGGGTGAAGACGGCCGTTATGAGATAGGATGAGTTAGCTGGCCAACAGGACAGGGCAGTTCCACAATGTTAGTGCCTTACGAACAGGCAGGGCAATATCTTCCTTTTTATTGTCCTTGCGGGGCTATTTCTCAGGGCGAGATATGAATCACTTCCTTAGTTTAGGGTGAAGACGGCTGTTATGAGATGGGATGAGGTAGCTGGCCAACAGGACAGGGCACTTCCACAATGTTAGTGCCTTACGAACAGGCAGGGCAAATGGTTGCATAATGGGAGAGAGAGAGAGAGAGAGAGAAAGGGGTTAAATACATAGAATGTTAAAAACAGTCATTAGGTAGCATAATACACAATACTAGGCCAAACACAAGGTAAAATAGGTCTCAATTCAACATATAATGAGGTTCACTGAAAAATAGACATAGCGTGGGTAGTTTCATTTAAATAGGGCAGATAATGCAGTTACAATCTAGCAATTACATGTAGCAATAACACTAGGATTCTAAAAACATTGCAAATCAGTTAGCATGCTACATATAAAATTGGAGGAACAGGGTCTATAGCCTGAGTGTGGTTCATGCAACAATTCAATGCTGTGCTACTATAGCCTTGTTGATATAAAAGTAAGGAATTATATAGCATCCCCTCTTGTGGTAATATAATTGAAATCATGGTTGCATGCTAAATACAAGCGCTACCAAAGCATAGCGTTTACTACAAAAATCTCAAATGTTAAATACAAGCGCTAGCAAAGCGTAACAATTACTACATAAATTTCAAATGGCCGACTCAATAAAGTGACCGTTTGACCATTTAGGAGGTGGCATCGGTTATTTACTCAGTACTGCATGCAGCACTCAGTCACAGATAGTCGGTGCCATCGGCTGTTATCACCAAAACACTCTATGTTCCCTGGGTTGATGCAAGCCCCTACAAAAATCGCCTATGGAGCCATTTAAGGTTAAAAACGGCTTCAGCGTGTGACCTTAGCTATGCTATGTTAGAATGTTGAAAGACAGCTTCAGCGTGTACCTTTAAGTATTCCTTACAACAACAGAGCGAATAGCTGGAGTGTCTTATTTTAAATGCTAAGATCGTACAGAAAACCTATATACAATAAGCCGGTACTAGCAGTTGATTTTCCAGTATGCTTGTAGAAGCGTGTCAGCTACAAGAAGTATTAAGTTACACTAGCTGCTAAAGATACACTTTTTAACCAAATTACAGTTCACATTGATGTTGCAATTATGTATAATAAAGCTTTCCTAACATCAAGCATATTGCAGGGGAATATGACATTATTTAGCTAAAAAACATACTGAAAACACATACACACACACTGGTACTGGCAAAACAAACTCCAATGTGCTTTAGAAGCTTATCAGTTACAATATTAGGTTTCACCTTCTAACACACTTGTTAGTGAGCTATGTATCTTGCAGCAGGTAGCAAAAAAAAAAAAAAAAACTCTTTCTACAGTCGCGTATCAGGCAATAGATAGACTTAAAGCATGTTATACAGTCACCGATTTTACAGACACTACAAGCAAAACATTTACATCACTTTGAGCTTTAAGCTTGTTTGGTAGTGCGTTGCAAAAGCACGTGCAACAAGCAGTCAGCAACAGAGATAAGTAACACTAGCATATGCTATGATAAATTGGTAACAGTTTAACTTTGTGGATGCCTTTACAGATAACCTTGTGGGCAGTCCGATTATCTAGCAAAAGATTAACAAAAGGTGCTACTTACACAAAGTGTGTACACCAAAGCTGGGGAAGCACAGCAGCCAAGGGATAGACCTAGGTGTAAAGATGGAGGCACAGAGGGAAAGGTATATTTATAAGGTAGGTGTGGCGATATGAGAGGAAGGGGAGGGTAAGGATAGGTGGAATCAGGTGGTGGCAGGAAGTGTGTAGTGTAACTCAGCATATAGGGGGAGCTCAGAGACAAAGTCTAAAACAGTGAGTTAATTCAGCCAGACCTATGGAGAGGGAGAGAGGTAAAATAGGAGAAAGAAGGGACAAAGGGGAGTCGGTAGGGTTAGAAACAGAGTAGTGCTAATCAAGAGAGAAGGGGGGGGTACCGATAAGGGTACAGGAATCAGTCTAAGAGCTACAGAAGGAGTGAGCGCTTGTAGTGAGCGCAAGGAGAACAATCAGTGGAGAGCTGAGGTTAACATAAGTGAAGGTGCACAGGGTAGAAGGTGTTAGTCTTGATAGTAGGGATAGGGAGAGGGTAGCTGAGTTGGTACAGAGAAAGGTGATAGAGGAATGAAGTGGGACTATGACATTACAAGCAAGGAGTCTATATTCATGTATGATGTATACGTAGACAAAATGCTAGATCTAGGATAGGGTGCCACTTAGTGGCCAAATGCTGTATAGCTACAATAGATTCCTTTAGGAGGTAGCTGGTCTTGGAAATAGAGGAGGACTTAAGGGATACTAGGTATTTATAGTGGTGTAGGAGGGAAGGTGGTCTAAGAGGAGAAATCAGAAGATTATGGCTGTTGGTCTCCCTAGCAGGAAGGTGTACTTTAAAACCTACAAACGTTTATACAGTGCAGCTTTTATTGACAGACATTATAAAAACACATACTATCTTCCTTTTTATTGTCCTTGAGGGGCTATTTCTCAGGGCGAGATATGAATCACTTCCTTAGTTTAGAGTGAAGACGGCTGTTATGAGATGGGATGAGGTAGCTGGCCAACAGGACAGGGCAGTTCCACAATGTTAGTGCCTTACGAACAGGCAGGGCAATATCTTCCTTTTTATTGTCCTTGCGGGGCTATTTCTCAGGGTGAGATATGAATCACTTCCTTAGTTTAGGGTGAAGACGGCTGTTATGAGATGGGATGAGGTAGCTGGCCAACAGGACAGGGCAGTTCCACAATGTTAGTGCCTTACGAACAGGCAGGGCAATATCTTCCTTTTTATTGTCCTTTCGGGGCTATTTCTCAGGGTGAGATATGAATCACTTCCTTAGTTTAGGGTGAAGATGGCTGTTATGAGATGGGATGAGGTAGCTGGCCAACAGGACAGGGCAGTTCCACAATGTTAGTGCCTTACGAACAGGCAGGGCAATATCTTCCTTTTTATTGTCCTTGCGGGGCTATTTTTCAGGGCAAGATATGAATCACTTCCTTAGTTTAGGGTGAAGACGGCTGTTATGAGATGAGATTAGGTAGCTGGCCAACAGGACAGGGCAGTTCCACAATGTTAGTGCCTTATGAACAGGCAGGGCAATATCTTCCTTTTTATTGTCCTTGTAGGGCTATTTCTCAGGGTGAGATATGAATCACTTCCTTAGTTTAGGGTGAAGACGGCTGTTATGAGATAGGATGAGTTAGCTGGCCAACAGGACAGGGCAGTTCCACAATGTTAGTGCCTTACGAACAGGCAGGGCAATATCTTCCTTTTTATTGTCCTTGCGGGGCTATTTCTCAGGGCGAGATATGAATCACTTCCTTAGTTTAGGGTGAAGACGGCTGTTATGAGATGGGATGAGGTAGCTGGCCAACAGGACAGGGCACTTCCACAATGTTAGTGCCTTACGAATAGGCAGGGCAACTGGTTGCATAAAGGGAGAGAGAGAGAGAGAGAGAGAGACAAGGGGGTTAAATATGTGGAATGTTAAGCACAGTCATTAGGTAGCATAATACACAATACTGGGCCAAACACAAGGTAAAATAGGTCTCAATTCAACATATAATGAGGTTCACTGAAAAATAGACATAGCGTGGGTAGTTTCATTTAAATAGGGCAGATAATGCAGTTACAAACTAGCAATTACATGTAGCAATAACACTAGGATTCTAAAAACATTGCAAATCAGTTAGCATGCTACATGTAAAATTGGAGGAACAGGGTCTATAGCCTGAGTGTGGTTGATGCGACAATTCAATGCTGTGTTACTATAGCCTTGTTGATATAAAAGTAAGGAATTATATAGCTTTCCCTCTTGTGGTAATATAATTAAAAGCATGGTTGCATGCTAAATACAAGCGCTACCAAAGCGTAGCGTTTACTACAAAAATCTCAAATGTTAAATACAAGCGCTACCAAAGCGTAGCGATTACTACATAAATTTCAAATGGCCGACTCAATAAAGTGACCGTTTGACCATTTAGTAGGTGGCGTTGGTTATTTACTCAGTACTGCATGCAGCACTCAGTAACAGATGGACGGTGCCATCGGCTGTTATCACCAAAACACTCTATGTTCCCTGGGTTGATGCAAGCCCCTACAAAAATCGCCTATGGAGCCATTTAAGGTTAAAAACGGCTTCAGCGTGTGACCTTAGCTATGCTATGTTAGAATGTTGAAAGACAGCTTCAGCGTGTACCTTTAAGTATTCCTTACAACAACAGAGTGAATAGCTGGAGTGTCTTATTTTAAATGCTAAGATCGTACAGTAAACCCATATACAATAAGCCGGTACTAGCAGTTGATTCTCCAGTACGCTTGTAGAAGCGTGTCAGCTGCAAGAAGTATTAAGTTACACTAGCTACTAAAGATATACTTTTTAACCAAAATACAGTTCACGTTGATGTTGCAATTATGTATAATAAAGCTTTCCTAACATCAAGCATATTGCAGGGGAATTTGACATTATTTAGCTAAAAAACATACTGAAAAACACATACACAGTACACTGGTACTGGCGCAAAACAAACACTGATGCGCTATAGCAGCTTATCAGTTACAATATTATGTTTCACCTTCTTTACAATATTAGGTTTCACCTTCTAACACACTTGTTAGTGAGCTATGTTTCTAGCAGCAGGTAGCAAAAAAAAAAAAAAAAAAAAACTCTTTCTACAGTCGCGTATCAGGCAATAGATAGACTTAAAGCATGTTATACAGTCACCAATTTTACAGACACTACAAGCAAAACATTTACATCTCTTTGAGCTTTAAGCTTGTTTGGTAGTGCATTGCAAAAGCACGTGCAACAAACAGTTTGTCAGCAACAGAGATAAGTAACACTAGCATATGCTATGATAAGTTGGTAACAGTTTAACTTTTTGGACGCCTTTACAGATAACCTTGTGGGCAGTGCGATTATCTAGCAAAAGATTAACAAAAGGTGCTACTTACACAAAGTGTGTACACCAAAGCTGGGGAAGCACAGCAGCCAAGGGATAGACCTAGGTGTAAAGATGGCGGCACAGAGGGAAAGGTATATTTATAAGGTAGGTGTGGCGATATGAGAGGAAGGGGAGGGTAAGGATAGGTGGAATCAGGTGGTGGCAGGAAGTGTGTAGTGTAACTCAGCAGGTAGGGGGAGCTCAGAGACAAATTCTAAAACAGTGAGTTAATTCAGCCAGACCTATGGAGAGGGAGAGAGGTAAAATAGGAGAAAGAAGGGACAAAGGGGAGTCGGTAGGGTTAGAAACAGAGTAGTGCTAATCAAGAGAGAAGGGGGGGGTACCGATAAGCGTACAGGAATCAGTCTAAGAGCTACAGAAGGAGTGAGCGCAAGGAGAACAATCAGTGGAGAGCTGAGGTTAAGGTAAGTGAAGGTGCAAAGGGTAGAAGGTGTTAGTCTTCATAGTAGGGATAGGGGGAGGGTAGCTGAGTTGGTACAGAGAAAGGTGATAGAGGAATGAAGTGGGACTATGACTTTACAAGCAAGGAGTCTATATTCATGTATGATGTATATGTAGACAAAATGCTAGATCTAGGATAGGGTGCCACTTAGTGGCCAAATGCTGTATAGCTACAATAGATTCCTTTAGGAGGTAGCTGGTCTTGGAAATAGAGGAGGACTTAAGGGATACTAGGTATTTATAGTGGTGTAGGAGGGAAGGTGGTCTAAGAGGAGAAATCGGAAGATTATGGCTGTTGGTCTCCCTAGCAGGAAGGTGTACTTTAAAACCTACAAAGGTTTATACAGTGCAGCTTTTATTGACAGACGTTATAAAAACACATACTATCTTCCTTTGTATTGTCCTTGAGGGGCTATTTCTCAGGGCGAGATATGAATCACTTCCTTAGTTTAGAGTGAAGATGGCTGTTATGAGATGGGATGAGGTAGCTGGCCAACAGGACAGGGCAGTTCCACAATGTTAGTGCCTTACGAACAGGCAGGGCAATATCTTCCTTTTTATTGTCCTTGCGGGGCTATTTCTCAGGGTGAGATATGAATCACTTCCTTAGTTTAGGGTGAAGACGGCTGTTATGAGATGGGATGAGTTAGCTGGCCAACAGGACAGGGCAGTTCCACAATATTAGTGCCTTACGAACAGGCAGGGCAATATCTTCCTTTTTATTGTCCTTGCGGGGCTATTTCTCAGGGCAAGATATGAATCACTTCCTTAGTTTAGGGCGAAGACGGCTGTTATGAGATGGGATGAGGTAGCTGGCCAACAGGACAGGGCAGTTCCACAATGTTAGTACCTTATGAACAGGCAGGGCAATATCTTCCTTTTTATTGTCCTTGTGGGGCTATTTCTCAGGGCGAGATATGAATCACTTCCTTAGTTTAGGGTGAAGACGGCCGTTATGAGATAGGATGAGTTAGCTGGCCAACAGGACAGGGCAGTTCCACAATGTTAGTGCCTTACGAACAGGCAGGGCAATATCTTCCTTTTTATTGTCCTTGCGGGGCTATTTCTCAGGGCGAGATATGAATCACTTCCTTAGTTTAGGGTGAAGACGGCTGTTATGAGATGGGATGAGGTAGCTGGCCAACAGGACAGGGCACTTCCACAATGTTAGTGCCTTATGAACAGGCAGGGCAATATCTTCCTTTTTATTGTCCTTGTGGGGCTATTTCTCAGGGCGAGATATGAATCACTTCCTTAGTTTAGGGTGAAGACGGCTGTTATGAGATGGGATGAGGTAGCTGGCCAACAGGACAGGGCAGTTCCACAGTGTTAGTGCCTTACGAACAGGCAGGGCAAACAAAGTGTGTACACCAAAGCTGGGGAAGCACAGCAGCCAAGGGATAGACCTAGGTGGAAAGATCGTAAATAATATCATCTTACTCTCTAATAAGTGTCATTGTTTGGGAAGAAAAGGCTGTGTTAGCACACTAAAGAGAAATCCAGTATCTACTCCATTATGTACCTTATGAAAATGCTTAGCAATGGGACTTTTCAAATTCAAATTTCTGATATCACTCATATATTCTAAAATATGAATTTTAATATTCAGTTTTGTCTGACCCACATACCATTTAGGGTTAATAAAAAAATATGTCATTAGAAATGATTTTTTTTCCATTGATGTTAGTCCCTGATAAATTTCTTACCATAGGGCAGACCTTACAATGTCCACAAGCAAACATACCTCTTTGGTTTAGAGGCACCACATTTGACCTTTGTTCAAGACTAAGAACCTTTTTCAAATTATAAAAACTTCCATAAGAAAATGTAATGTGTTTGGGAAATAATGCTCCCACAGTTTCATCATAACAAGGCATGTGCCAACAATCTTTAACTATTTTTCCATAATTGGTGAAAAGAAAGAATATTTTGCTACAAAAAAACATTTTCTCAGCATCACGCATTTGCTTGGTGTCTCCCCCATAAAATGTTATCCCACTTTCTTCTTTTCTATTAATGTCTTCAACATTAAGCAGTTTCATTTTAGCTTTAGTCAATTGCTCCACTGAATAACCACATTCTAACAATCTCCTATTAACCCCTGTTAAACCTTCCTCCTTAAACTTTTATTCAGAAGTATTAATATTAATTGTTCTCATCTCCCCATATGGTAGAAGATCTAACAAATGTGGTGGATGCATACTAGAAGCATTCAAAAAATATTGACCATTTTTTCTTTAACATAAGGTCGATACTGAATTTTTGATTCCCCATCTACATAAAAAACAACATCTAAAATGTAATATATTCCCTGTTCAATTCACATGTAAATTTCAAATCATGTTCATTTCTATTAAGCATTTCAAAAAGAAATTAATTCTCATCTCTCTCTTACATATGAAATATCTGGTCATCAATAAATCTTTTGTGTAAATCACATGTTCCAAAAAGAATTTAGTGGAATACAGCACTGCACTTTTCTTTCAAAACTCCATTATAAAATGATTGCATAGGTTGGGGCATATGATGCCCCCATAGTCGTGTCCATCATTTGCAAGAAAAGTTCATTTCTAAAACAAAAATAATTGTGCATCAGATATAATTCTAACAACAAAATAAGGAATGAGGTATGAGGTCCTTCACCCATGGTATTATGAACTGCTTCTAAACTGCACTTATGCTGGATATTTGTATACAAAGTTTTCACATCAACTATTACCCAATAATAATTATTCCTCCAAGTAATATTTTTTACACATTTAAACAATTCTTGTGTTTTATTAATGTGTGCAGGCACTGTTTGTAATATTTTTTACCTGAAAATCTAAAAAGGTGCCCACATTTTGCAAATAAGAACCTCTCCCCAAAATAATAGGTCTACCTGGGGGTGTTTGTTAAATTTTTGTGTATTTTCGGAATGGCATAAAACACTGGATCTACAAGTTTAGCAATATATAACTTTTTAACATTATTAGACAAGAAAAACTCCAACCTTTCACCTCTTTCCAACAATTCTACCAAGGTTGAATTAAAAGAAATCACAGGATTATTCAATAATTTTCTGTATTCCAAATGAGTTTTTGACAGACACATTATTTAGATCAAGAAAACATTTTGCATGGGAGTTTGAACTTTGGTGGGGATATGCATGGTTGGAAGCTGAGCATGTCATTTTTGAAAATCTGTAGTACACATATACACAATATGTTTTGTTTGCTTAGCACTGTTAAAATAAACAAAATGTTAAGCTGCTGTACAATACCACTACAATGTGTTTTTGGAAGATTAACAGTTACTTTAAAAATCATGACTAAGAGGTTAGAGAAAACATATTTTTCCTTGAATTTTTTTTTCTTATTGTAAGAACTCTAGTTGGTGACTAAAATTGGAAAGAATAATTTGTATTGTTTTATTATTCTGTTTTTCAACTGACTTCAGTGAGCTTAGGAACTAGGATGGGAGCTAATTATTGGAAAGAAGGAATTCTAAGTTAGGGTGCTCGGGTCATGTGTGTGTAAGGAATCTCACTTTTGTTTTGGTGCTTGGAGAATGGAAGTGTTTGGGTCTATGTTTGCTCATTGAAAAAAAATTACAGTGAACGTCTAATAATCAAAAATTAAACAGTGAAAGTTTAACCTACAGAACAATCTTAACAGGGAAAAATAATTCATTGAAAGGCCATTGTTGGCCAACAACCAAGAAGTACCACTATGCATACGGTAAGTGAAGGAATTTTTTAAATTTGCCCTATTCTCCACTGTAGTGTGATCTTGGAGTTGGTACATGTAGTTGGGGGTGTGAGGAGCACAGCCCCCCACATTGGGGTGTGGGGGGCAGAACCCCCTAGCTTTGTTGATCACATTTGTGATGTTGGCCAACTATGTCCATTTGAGGAATTATTTTTTTGTTGTTATGCTTTTTTGGTATGTTAAACTTTCCCTGTTTATCATTTGATTATTAGCTGTTTGCTATAGTTTTTTTATTTTGATGCATGAACAAAGACCTGAATGTTTTTGTGGCTGGTTAGTCATAATAGAAGACGTACATATTTATATAAAAAGGATAATGAATACAGTTCAGGTGCAGTGCTATATATATTATATATGTGATTCTACAGGAAGAGCTATATGGATGTCCTTTTCATTACTATAACTTCAGATGTGTCTTATGATCTAATTAAAATGAGAACTCATTAAAAGTACATTCTGTATGCACATTGTGTGGTCTTGTAAAAGTTACACCTGAATGCAGTGTAATATTTATTGTATTTGTTCTCTATTTCATATTATGATTTTTTGTGTTTGCGTTTTTCATAACAGCTGTCTTGGGGGTACAGCAGCTCCTAGAAAATGCCCTTCAGGTACCGCCAATCATCTCCCTGCCAAAGATAGCCTGAAAGACTGTCAGGTATGAACAAGTGTGTTAAAAGTATTTGATAAATTAATCATACACTTTAATTGGTTTCACTGCCAGAGAATTCATAATTAATACAGAAGCTGCATTAATTTTTTTATTAAGAAGTTCAGAGATTGTAAGTCTTTGTCCATGAAAAATTTTATCTTAAAAAATAAGGAAGTCTATGCTTGCTGTTTGCAAGGAAACATGTTTTTCTAGCAATATTATGAACTTACATAAAACAGTTGACAGAATGCTTCTGCTGACTTATGCAGTCATCCTTAATGTATACTTTGCTCTGTTTTGCTGATTCTTCACTCAACTTGAACAAGTTGTCCCACATTATTCACAAGATCTTTCACAGATTTATTTATAACCCTTCCACATAGTCCTTTCTAATCCTCTTCAGCTCACACTATGAAAATGGTCCACATAGTCCTTTCTAATCCTCTTCAGCTCACACTATGAAAATGGTCCACATAGTCCTTTCTAATCCTCTTCAGCTTACACTATAAAACCGGTCTGCATAGTCATTTCTAATCCTCTTCAGCTCACACTATGAAACCTGTCCACGTAGTCCTTTGTAATCCTCTTTAGCTCACACTATGCAACATGTCCACATAGTCCTTTCTAATCCTCTTCAGCTCACACTATGAAACCTGCCCATGTAGTCCTTTCTAATCCTCTTCAGCTCACACTATGAAACCTGTCCACATAGTCCTTTCTAATCCTCTTCAGCTCACACTATGAAACTGGTCCATAGTCCTTTCTAATCCTCTGCAGCTAACACTATGAAATTGGTCCACATAGTCCTTTCTAATCCTCTTCAGTTCACACTATGAAACCTATCCACATAGTCCTTTCTAATCCTCTTCAGCTCACAGTATGAAACCTATCCATGCAGTCATTTCCAATCCTTCTGTACTCTCACAGTTAACAAGTGTTTTGTCAAACCCAATCTTACCATGTTTGTGTATTAATTTCCATTTATGAATTTTACATTTCCTTGTTTGTCCCATCCACATGGTTTGCATTTGCCATTACTTTTACTGGTATATGAATTATAATTACTTTTTTAGTTTTCCATCTCTTATCTGCCCTAAACAGCCCCCTCCTCTTCTCACATCCTCATACAGTCACTGTAAGATTATATTACATATTTTTTGCTGTTTCTAGCAATAAATCTGCTTTGTCAGTGGTAACCTCCAGAAGCACAGCCAATATTAAATATGTGGTCTTGTCGACAATTCATCAACTGTTGTAAAAGCCATGTCTTCTGTTTAATCCATCCCTGTGAGTTAACACCGGCATCTTGCTAGCTGTCTAGATGACCTGCTGAACTTGTTCCATGTAAACTGACTGCTGCAATGATTATGGCATCTTGGATTCTTACTTACATTAGTCTCTGTCATTAAACTGCTCCACAACTATTTATTAAGTTAATTTTTTTTTAATTATATATAGAGAATAACATTAACAAGTTATAATGAATTCAGAAGTTAATCAAGACAAATCTGGTCTTTGATGGGCCTTGGTTATGAGGCACTTTAAAACATTTAAATTTGAATTTTGTTAGCAATAGGTTCTTAAGGAGAAATTTAATATAGACTGTCAGTATTTCAAGGACAGTGTATCTTGAAATAATTTAGTAATTAATAATTTATTAATAGGCATAGATATTGTAGGTGATATGGTTTGGTTGGAAGGAATTTTTCCCCATATAAATTGGGAAGATCTGGAACAAACTCACAGTTAACATTAAACAATTTGCATCTTTTTTTAAACATATTTTTATTTATTTATTTAACATTTGTTTACCGGGAAAGTCCAATTGGGTCAGGAACCCATTTTCAGTGGAGGCCCTGCGAGAAAAGCTCCAAATGATACATGAAAGTTAAGAGAATTTACATGAACAAGATAAAAAAAAGTATTAAAGCACACATTACTAATAATTGAATACTAAATAAGTACAGAGAGGTAAATGCAAAAATAAAAAATAAGTACAGACAGGTAGATACAATAATAAAACATGTACTAAATTAAAGTAAAGTGGTAGAGTGCAAACCTTTTTTTTTAATATACATCAGGTAGGAGTAAGGTAAAAATGAGGCTCAGAACATTAGATGCACGTAGATGCTTAGAAGGATGGGAAAGTTAAGGGTGTAGAAACATGGAAAACCTGTTAGTTCAATATGCTAGCGGTTAGTAGATGAGATTCCTGTTTAGGGAGAGAAAGGAAAGTCCCTAGAGAGTGAATGAAGTCTGCCTGTTAGGGAAAGAGCAGGAGCAGGTCTGATGACATAGAAAATGTTTTTTAGGGTGTGTTTGAAGTTGTTAAAGCTCTCAATGGTAATAATGTCTGTTGGCAGAGAGTTCCACAGCTTGGCGGTGGCATGTGAGTATAGGCACTGTCCAGCTCCTTTGCTTGGAATGTAGACTGATAGGAGTTGTTTGTTTTCATAGTGGTGGGCTCTTGTAGGTATGCAGGGCTTTAGGACAGATTTAAGGGTTAGGCAGCTATCAGGTGTATATATCATTTTATGTGCAGAAGATACCTGTATTAGGCTTAGGTGTTGTGTGAGTTCGAGCCAATTTAGATTTTTCAGAGCTAGGCAGTGGTGGGAACAGTAGAGGTAACCTGTGGTGAATTTGGCAATTTTATGGTGGCAGGATTGGAGCTTGTTTTTAAGAGAATATTGTAAGTTGGTGTATAAGGGGGCTGCATATAAGAGTGAGGGAAACAAATAGGTGTTGGTGAGGATTTTTCTGATGGAGCTATCCAAGAAAAGTTGTTTGTCTGTAAAGTGTTCCTAGTTTGATGAGTGTTTTTTAATGCTATTGCAGATGTGTTGTTTGAAAGTTAGTTATCTATGGTTACACCTAGACGCTTAGCTGTGGGAACTGTTTCAGTTTCTGTATTATCCTGTGAGAATATTTTAAAGTCAGATGAGACTGGTTTTGTTGAGAAAAGCAGTTGTTTTGTTTTTTTAGGATTTAAAAGTAGCTGGGCTTCTCTCAGCCATGCCTATATTGAGGTGAAGGTGGCTTGGGTGAGTTGCTGGAGTTGTTGTATGTTACTGGAGGAGGAAATCATGGTAGTGTCATCTGCGTATTGGATAATGAAGCTAAGGCGTGTTGAGGTATGAAGGTTGTTGGTGAAAACATTGAAGAGTAATGGTCCAAGTATGGACCCTTGTGGTACCCTTGTTATGTTGCTTTGATATTGGGATCATTTATTTTGCCTTTTGCCGCACTGTTGGTGGTTGGATTTTTTAAACATCTTTATTGAATTACCACTTAAAACATAGACGTGTATATATTAATAGAAAATAATACAAACAATATTAACATTTACATGTATTATTCATACGTTTTCATTCTATAAGTTTATAAGAGCAGCATTTAAAATCTATCCCTATTTTTGGGCCTTTGCCCCACATTATTTTAGGCTTTGTCCAGATTTCTTGTGCTGAGAAGTTGAAAGCTACACTTAGGACTCTCCTATCCCTTCCTCTGTTTATATTCTAATATCAATCACTGGTAGGGAAGGCAGTCCCTAACCTGCTGTCCAAATGTTTTATTGGCGTCATCCCTCCAGATCCAGATCCAGCACTGGGTAACCTAGGCAGTTGCGTAAGGCCCACTGTCTGGGAGGGGGCCAGATGGCCGGGGGGGGGGCTACCTCAACATTTACTTTTTTAATAAAAAAAAATGACATTTCTTCTTCTTTAAGGGCATTTGTTGTTTTTTTAAGAATACCCTCTGTGTTAATGCACACAGCTGCTGTTGCTTCTTCTGTTCCCCATCCATCTGCAGAATTTAAACATGAAATGTAACAAATGTTTCTTCTGGACATGGAATTTATGCCTGCTTCTGCCCTGTGGAATTATGATGGAAGGTAAGGTGTGTGTGTGTGTGTGTGTGTGTGTGTGTGTGTGTGTGTGTGTGTGTGTGTGTGTGTGTGTAATACCGTAGCTAGGAATGGGCAGGTTAATTTATTTGCTCAGGCTCAAACCCTTTACCTCAGTCACAGGAGACAAGAACCTGGATTCTCTACACCAACTACCAGACTACTCAAAATATATCTATATGTGTGTGATATTTATCAAGGAATTGAGTTTCAATGTATTTTCAAGGAATTGTGAGCTTCAAGGGAAGAGAAGTTGCTCATGCTAAGTCTGCTTTCATGTGCAACTGTTTTGTTTAGCAAATGGTCATCACTGCTTGTGTTACTGAATTTGAAAGCAGTGTTAGTAGCAGAAAAGGTGGTAGCATACTTGCTTTTGATGCAGAAGGCTGTGAGTTCTACTCCCACACCATGTAGAGATACTGTGTTGCACTTTGGGGGTTGCTACAGACCTGAGTGTGACTTTCTTTGAATGAGATGCCTAGTAACTGAACCTGTTATCAGTTGGGCAACACCTTTGCCATTTGTTTAGCTAGTAAAGCCATAAATACTTTATAACCATGATTTAAAATTGAAATGAGTCTATATGAAGCTGGGTCTGATGGGTTTTTACCCTCTTTGGGTAATACAGCTGGTTTAGCATTCTTACAAGATGCTGCCACTTCCCCTCCTTTTTAAATATTTAACATAATTATCCGGATCTTTACCACTTTCTTCCCTGCTAACTCCAAACTTCACAGGAAATCTTTCTGTTCCTGGAGACACCCCTGTTGATTATAGTTGTAGTTATACATGACCGTTTTTATCTTGTCTCATAGGTTTACAGGTTCATAGGAGGTTACTAGGCTAACAGGCCAAGGGCCTTTACAAGCCTAGCCATATCTATCCCAGATTACCCAGTTATTGATACTTAGGTGAGCTAAGTTCACAGAGGTATGTACCTATGGTAGGGTAATTAATGCCGACTACCTCTCCATGAGTGAATTTATAATTACCCATCCATTGGTCCAGGTTGCGCTTGAAGAGGGTCAGGAAGGGGCTTTGCTTTACATGAATGTGGAGCTTGTTCCAAAGGAGGGGTAGTCTCTGGAGATATATCTATCTCTCCAGCATGATTTCTGCAAGGAGAGGCTAGGTTGAGATCCTTAGAGCAGGTGACCCTCTTGAAGTTTGATTTATGAATATGTAACATTTCCATTAGGCCAGATCAGAGACTTCCTTGTAAGCCAGATACAGATCACCCCTTAGTAACCCTTAGGTGCCAGAATACAGTGATGGGGCTTTCGGTCTTTCTGATAAGAATTTGTTTGTGTACCCTGTATTTTTTTGGTGAGAAACCTCTGAGCTCTCGACATCTGTTCATGTGTCTTGTGAGGTACATGCAAAAGGGTTCATTGTACTCAATATTTGGTCTGATGAGGGCTGAGTACAATGGAATTATAATGACACTAGATCTAGATGCCATGCCTTTACTTGCGAGATGTGCCACATAGAACGATTTCCTCAGCACTCTGAACACATGATGGTCAAAGTTCAGATTGCTGTCAACCTGAGTACCCAGGTTATGTACCACTGAGTCTCCTCTTAGGCGGCTGCTGCCTATATCATAACTAGCAGGGGTGTTAGCCTTCCCAAAGGGAATAATTATGTATTTTTTTTGCATTTAACTTCAGTTCATGGCTTTGGCAACAATCATTTGTCTGCGTTAATCCTTTCTGCATTATATTAGTATCATTGGGGGACTCGATGATTGCTCCCAATTTCCAGATGTTGGCAGACTTGGTCAGCCACAGGCCATCCACATTTGCCCAGACTTCTTAGAAATAAATTCCAAGGAGTAATGGTTTTGACACTAAAACCTGTTGTATGCCACTGCTGATTGGCCTTGTGCTAGATGTGAATTCTCCCACTTGGACAGTATGTGGCCTATATGTGAGCCATTTGGCTATTCACCTGGTGATGTAAGGGTTAATTCCCAACTGAGAGAGCTTCTGTATAATGCCTGAGTGGGGGATAGTGTCAAATGCCTTGGTTAGGTCAAGGTAGGCAGTATGCACAGTCTTTCCCTCATCAATGGCCTTGGTGACCATGTTGAAGAAGTCAACCAGGTTGACCAGACAAGATCTACCCTTAACAAATTTAACTGGGTTGGGTCCAGAGTCTGGGGGTTACCTACCTCCTTGTTAATAAAGTCCAAAATGATTCCTTCCATAGCCTTGCAGATGAGTCTTGTCAGTCTTATAGGTTTATAATTTCAGGATCAGTTGATGGTCAACCTTGTGCTGAGGGATGATTGTTGTTGTTCTCCATTCAGTTGGAACATAGCCAGTCCTGAGGCTTTGGTTAAATAGGGATCCAAGTGTGCCAGCTAGGTCATGTTTTAAGTTTTTTAAAAGTCAGCCAGGGATGTTGTCTGGTCCCGCTGATGTTGAGTTTTTTGATATTGATAGGGTATCTGGCCTTTCATTTATTTCAAAGGAGACTGTTTTATGGTCCAATCTTACCAGGGGGGATATCACATTGGAGAGGTACAATGCTCCGTTGCTCCCCCATGTTAGTGAGTATTATGTCCAGGATATTTCAGACCTTTGTGTGTGGGCTGACTAGCTGTTCAAAGGTATTTGCATTGACAAAGTCCAAGAACCTCTGAGTCTGCATTTTTGTGGTCATGTATGATCCCCAGTCAATGGTAGGATAATTAAAATCAGCCATGAGTAAGGTGTTGGGCTACAAGGTAAGTGACTCCAGTAAGTCCAGTAAGTGGTAGGCTTTTCCTGGTTCATGGTAGGTGGAATACCTGTAGCTGGCACTGATGTGGTAAGGGAGTTTTCCTATTTTTAGTTGGACATGGAGTAGCTCGAAAAAGCCATACTGTTTGACCAGTCTCAAGTTGTATGTATCCTTAATGAAGATGGATACACCTTCTCCTTTGGTTCTTTCCCACTCAGTTTGTGACTTGAATGTATGGAAGACATTGTAGCCCTGAATGGTCGGAGTACTTTCCACAGCTTTGAACCGTGTCTCAGTGAATGCATAGATGCTAACATCTTCCAAGGTGAGAAGTGCTTCCAGGGAGTGCAGTTTCTTGTTAAGACTCCTAGCACTGAGCAGCAGTACCTTGAGAATATTCAGAGAAGATTTTGCTACATTGGGAGGTTGGTTGTTTTAACACTGCCTAAAAAAGGCACAATAGGAGTGGTTAATGGCTTTGCCAGTATTTAAAAGCCTAGAGGAGACATGTGTAGACTATCTTTGGCAAAGCAGCTTGGCCTGTTGACTATGTCTTTCCAGGCTGACAGATACTGGATACCCTTGGACTGACACCAGAAATGTATCCAATTGTTAAAGTCAATCATTTTTTGTTTGTATTGTGGCATCCTTTTTGGTGATGGTAGAATGCTGTTAATGGGTAGGCTCATACCTGCCTGTGACACAGTCTGAGAGCTCAGTCATGTCTCTCTTCATATAATCCAGGGATGTATGTTTCAGGTCATTCACAGCCACATAGACTATGAGGAGTCTTATTTTTACTTGGGGTTGAATGACCTGAGTGCTTCAGTGACTTCATGGATCCTGACACCTGACAAGCAGCTAACTGTAACCTTCTCCTTGTCCAGCTTGGTGAGAGCCACATCCATGTGTCTCACTATGGAATCTCCTGTGACTAATCCATTGGGTTTAGTGGTGAGAAGTCTTATGGACTTGTTCATTGAGACACTGGTGTGCACTACTATGTGTTGTGATTATTGCTGGCTTAGTTGTGTGTTGTTTCTGAAGACTGCATTTCGGAGGCCTCTGAGCTTTTGTTAATTTACTAGTGAGCACCTCTGTATATATGGGTTTATTCTCAGATCCGTATTTAGTGTGGGAAGTTGTGTGTATGTGCTGACAACCTGTTTGGTATTATATGTGTCTCTATGTGAGAGTCTTGTCATCAATTTCAAAGTGTAACTATATCTCTCACATATATTATTGGCTTGGTTTAGGAGTAAGTGGTTGTCAGTATACATGAGACAATTGCTACATTGCCTCAGGATGCCCATGTCCAGCAGGCTGGCCAGAGAGATGATGGGAAACTATCTATCCAAGATAGCAGGTTTTTACTGAGTGTTATATTGGGTAATGGAGTGAGTTGTTGTGACAAGACAGTGCTGGTATTCCAGGGATTAGGTATGAGAGCTATACTTGTGTAGTTTAGGGTTATCCAATAAAGCAACATTGCTCAGTGCGCAAGTGGGTTGCTCCTAGAGCAGCAACATGCTGGGATTGGTTGCACTGATGGTAGTTTAAGGTAATACCTGTCTGCAAGTCATCTGTGTATATGCAAGGCACTACCCACCATTGCTGCACAGAGAGCAGCACTGCACAACTGCAAGGCTTACATATTATCTGCAATAAACAAGAATAATGCAAGCTACCAATCAGGAAAGCATACAATGATCCTTCCTCCATCAATCCCCAACTCAGACACATCTAGATCCTCACAGTTCTAACACAAAGGTGCAGGAAAAAGCCCTCTTAAAGTAAGATGGCTGGCATAGTGCTCAAGTGGAAGAAACCCACAGAGTCTAGATTCATCAGCCCTGAATCTAGTTGATATGATGTAACCAGCTACTTAAAGCAGCTGTAACAATACAGTAATAAAAGTGCAGACATTTGGAAAAAATAACAGCAATGAAACAGTCAGATAAGTGCAATGAAAGCTTAAATTGTATTTATTTTCATTTTGTTCAGTAGTGGATGGCTTGGAATTTAACAGAAACACTCTGTTCCTCTGGCACAATCACCAAACGAAAAGCAGCTTTTAACTACTAGCTGTTGAACCTCATCTTCCTCTAATCTTGGCATAATTAAGTATTCCATAAATATTCCATTTGTGCTCTTTCTTGGTTTCCACATTCCTCAATTCTGTACAAATGTACATAAAGTTTCCAAACTATCTCTAATACCTCTATAAGATCTGTTGCTGTTTTCTTGTTATAGGCTCTTTAAGTTTAGTGACAACCCTTTCCATTTTCTGTTGCCTAAGTCATTGTGTTATATGTTTGTGTGCTTTGAAGTTGTAAAAAAATATTTGTTAAACAGTAATCTTTCTGAACTCATGCAAATTATCCAAATACTCCCTTATTTTCCCTTTAGCACTCTGCAGCTGATCCTCCTCTTGTTCTGTGAGATTCCTCATATTCTGTACTACTTTAACGTTTATCAGGCCCTTTAAATAACTCTTAGTATGTTTTAACTGTATCTTCTTTTCTTTTATTTCTACCCTATTTTAAGCTCCATTTTCATGTTTACCACTCACTAGCTATTCCTTCTGAAGATATTTCTATCTTTCCTAATAACTGTCAAATGATTTCCACTACCTATTCCTTAAATTTCAATCTTAACAAGTAGGTGGGAAAGAACCAGTGTATCATTTTCACTTCATTACCCTGCATTTTATCTTAGTTTTTATTGGTGCATGATCTGATTTGGTTATTAGAGGTCTGTCAAAGCTTTCAATTAAATGCACATACTCCTCTGAAATATAATTTCTATCGCGTTTTGCTCAATTATTGTATCTTGGGGGTGATATGAGACATTTGTCTGAGTTTTTACTACTGAATTCACATCTTTCATACCAAATAGTTTCATAAATTTCTCCAGAAATCTACTCTCTTTTGTTATATTTTCCCTTCCATGTCCCCCCGACACATCCTCACTATTGCAAATCAAGTTCCAATTCTCACCTATAAGTAATATTCCATTTCTCACCTGTAAGTAATATTTTCCACTGAACGCTGATTATTTGTCCCAAAATGCTCTTACTTTGTGTAATAGCAGTTTTGGGAGGCATATAAGCACATACCAGTGTAATCCTCCCCTGCCAATAACCCCTTACTACCATAAATCTACAATTTCTGTCTTTTTCCCTTCATTCACTATTAGAGCCCTACTGGCAAGCCAAACTATTACTCCCATTTTCCTTTGTCCCTGATATTCTGCTGAATAGCCATTCTGAAATCCTTTCTTTGTCAAATTTACATACTCATTTTGTTATAAATTTGTCTCATGCAGCATTGATATTTGCACACTACATTTCTTAATATAATTGAGTTCACTTTCATTTTTGTCTATATGCACAAGGCCATTTGTATTCCAGGATATTATGGATAAAGTAACCATTATGATAAAAAGCTACTGTTCCCACCTTTTATACTTGACAGTTTTTTGAATGCTAATTTCCAACTTTTGTTTTACATGATCATATTAATTTATGCCAGGCTTATCTGTTGTACATTTGTTTCTTCTCATCTCTATTTGAACCTATGGCACATTTTTCAAACCTTTTTGCTTTAATGAAACACTCAAACAAAAAATATGTTTTCAGACCCCCCCCCATTCTATGTTAACTTAGAGCAAACTCACAAAACTATGTACATTTTCAATAAATGAAGTTTAATCTTCCAAATCAACAGCTGCACCACAAGCTTAACTTAATGTTATAGCCTGTGTTCCAAATTACACTGATTGATATCTGTTCTCTCCTCCTGATGGAAAAAACAGCATGTATGCTTTCAGAAAACATACAATTTGTAACCCTAAAAAAGTGCATTGACTACCTTTAAAATTAAACTAAATTGTGGACTGTTCTATTAATGTTGGGTTGGATACTGTCTTATATTCACGTCCCATAATTTCAAACTTTACTTTTCCCTGTAGTGCGTATCATGGTAGCTTTAAATTTTGCATTTCCTTCAGAAAAGAATGTTTACAACTCTCAAGATTAATTTATTGTACCTGCAGACAGCTCATCTACATGAAAAAGTAGTCAGCAGTGATGAAAAATCAACTAACAACTTTGCAGATACATGAAGGAGTCTTTGTAATTTTTTCTCAGAGCAGAATGTACAGAATTCCCATGGCTAACTGCCTTCAGGTATGGACTTCTTGTCTGCTACTGAGAGCATTTGCTAATTGGAAAAAAAAACAGGCTATCCTTACAGCAACAAGGTAGAATTTTCTTGGTTTTCGTAATTTTGTCTTATTGTACAATCCTATTTGCGTACAAGAAATCATTTATAGCTTAAGCCAAGGACAACAGGGACTATTATCTTAATTCTACATATAATGTAATGAGCACACTTTCATAGCTCACCCCAGCAGACCAAGATCACTGCATTATATTAACTTAACCTTGCATCTGTCCAGCCTTTCTTATCTTGTTATACTGTAAAGCTTATATTTCTTACAGCTTACGAGAAGTACTTATTTACTTTAATATCTTTAATATGTACAACAGTCACTGAAAAGAACCCTACACACACACACACACACACACACACACACACACACACACACACACACACACACACACACACACACACTTACTTTATACTTCTGACTGCACACTATACCAAACTACTTTACAATATAACTTGCAAGTTATATCATTAAATGCTTCATACAAATACTAATAAGAACAACAATTGTTTTACTTACTGTTACTTCTTTTTCCCCTTTAGTATCCTTCTAAACATTAATGACATAATGTGGGGTATATTCTTTACAGACCACCCATAATTTAACAAAGTCAGCAAAAGTCCAGAGTACTGTCAGCCTCTTAATTTGCAATGATATATTTCACAAATGGAATTGATGCTTTCGAGTCTCCTATTTATTTACTAGTTTCAATGTTGCTGATCTTCTTCCTGATCATCTGCATCTCCCTACACCAGACTCTGGTTAAAGTCCAAGGTACTCCTGACTCTTCTAGACAACTCCTGTACATTTTTTTTTACTCTCTCTCTTTCTCAAAACATTTTCCTTTGGAACATTGGAAAATGTTTAACTGGTTAAGTTTTTCTATGAGCTTTATTGAAAGAATAATGAGAAGCAAGAACCCCCTTCTGTTTGCTGTTGGATAAACTTTATTTCCTCCTTGGCCTGTTCTATAAAAAAAATGTCTTTGATCTCCAGGAAAAAAATATACTGAACACTTTTGGATACAGCTGCTTTCCCCAATTGCTAGCATAAAATTGCTTCTCTTCTATCAGTACTACAAGGAATAATAATTTTCCACAAACACTCTGTTGTTTCCAATTTTAGTAGCTTTCCCTATTACAACAGTTTTGTCAGGATCAACTCTTTCTGCTGATATGATTGCATCTTTACTAATACAGCTCTTGGCTGCTTTCTCATGGCCAGGTTTTGGAGCATACATTCAATGTGACCTTTCAGTTAACAAATCCTGCTGTGAAACACCAGTCCAGTTTCTTATTGTTGCTTTCATAAAATTAACACAGTCTTTTCCTACTGATTTCTCTGGTACAGCAGAAAATCTCAGGTATTCTATGCATGCTCTATCTTCTTACTCTACTATTTTTTAAACAACTCTTCTTGAGAAGACATACTTGGCTAGCCTTTTCTTCATCTCACCTTCTGAGTTTTTGGAAGTTTTATTGGTCTATCTGAATAGCTAGTTAAAGCTTTTTCTCTTTTTTCTAGACTTCTGCTATTTGAGTTGATATATTCCTTCAATATTCCATTTATTTTAATTACCACTGAGTTCATTTGATTAGTTTCTTCCTGTAAATTATTTAAAACCATCTCTTGATCCAAAACTGAAGCCTAAACTGCTTCTTGTTGAACAGTTGCAGGATTCTTCCCAACCAGTGTTTTCTCTTCCTTTTTTTCCTAGTTGATTCTCTTTCTGGCTCTACAAATTTCTTCTTTGCTGGCATCCAGGCATTATACTTACTAGCCAGTAATTGAATTTTACCCAAGCGTACAGTTTCACTGATCCTTTTTTTCTCAGTTTTTGTTTTTACACTGGGAGAGTTGAAATAAAGCTATTGATAACTGTGCAGCCATCTTGGAAGTCCCAATAATCAGACAATCTGCTTCTTTGACTAATTTAAAAGATTAAAGTTTGCTGACATTGGGGAATAAAGTGCTTTGGATTTGTACTTTAAGGGCAGGATTTATAATGACCTCTTATAAGGTCTTTAGCCTACCGGAACAACCTCTTTCTTACCAACTCCTCTAGACATACCCTGGCAACTACCTACCTTCTACCTACACTACTCTACAGCGCCCCTCTCTTAACTAATCTGTCTTCTTCTATCATCTCTAAACTTGAAACTTGCTATAATAAGGTCTCTAAATTTGCTACTAATTCCAAAACCTCAACTCACCACTGCCTTTCCCTACAATCTCTAAACTGGCTAGAACTGTCTAACCACCTAGACTATCTCCAACTAACCACAGCCCACAAATTAATATTCTACCCTGAAAAATGCCCAGCCATAACAAACGTCCTTCCTCCATATCTCCCGAATAGATCTCTGAGATCCAAACACCAAAACTTTGTCTCCATCTACAAACCAAAACGTCCCGCTGGCCAACTACTTCTCTCCTTCTCACTAGGTAAGAAATAGAATTCTCTTCCCCCTTCTCTCAGGAATATACCCAACATAGAATCATTCAAGACCCAACTATTCCTATACCTATCATCCAAATGGAAATGCTCCTGCTTCCACCCTACATAAATTCTACTGAATGCCCCCATTGACTATTCTACATTGCTTGCGTTTACTTCTACTCTCCTAAAATGGACTCAGCAGTCTTTCTTTTCTCCCTGGGCCTCCACTGAAAATGGGCACTTTTAGGCCCAGTGGACTTCTGGTAATCAAACTGAAAATAAAAAATAATAAAAAATAAAAATAACATTGTAACATTATTTTAGAGTATGGATATCCAGGTATATGCATGTAGCAGGTGTAGTAATGCTTTAATAGACATTATGGGTACAGGAAAGCTTTATGGGATGTGACGGTGGTCTGCAATCATCATTGTAACATATACTTAATTTTTTAAGTGAGCTTATTTTTAAGATTTTCTTGTAATATCTTCAGCACAGGCATCAATTGTCTCTACTGGGGAAAGGTTTACATAAGATGCATATTCTGAAATAGTATGAGCATTGAGGTGTGTATTTTTGTGTGCGTTTTTTTTACTAGTTATTGTTGCTGGATCACTGTCTATATAGCCATTTCTTTCCTCCTTATATTACATTTTCAGTTCATCTGTATTTTATTGCTTGATTCTAATTATGATGGCAATTTCTGTGCTGTGAGATGTTTGATTTATTTTAGGTTTTCATCTTATCCGAGATAGATTTGAAAAATGTTCCTTAAAGTTTTATTTTCTAGTGCTTAAATGTTTATGTTGATTATGTTGTGCTTTTGTATTTTTATTATTTAATGGCAAAAGGTGTTTTTTTTCTGGGGGTTGTAATGATTGCAGGTTTCATATGTGTTTGCTGACTTTTTATATTGACTTGGTTGTAATGATGTTAGTTTTGTTTGTTTATGTTAATTGTATTTTTTACTTTTTATATTTTTTTACTTATTTATAGTGTTGTTATATTTGTTGCTGGAGGACAAGTGTGAGAGCAGTGCCAAGGATCAAATGGTGGAAATTGAAAAAGGGTAATTGTGAGGTGGAGTTCAGGGAAGAGTTAAGACAGGCAAATAGCTGGGTAACTACAGCAGAGCTAGTAAGGGAGACAGCTAGAAAAGTGCTTGGTGTGACACCTGGACAGAGAAAGGAGGACAAGGAGACCAGGTGGTAGAATGAGGAAGTACAGGAAAGTATACAGAGGAAGAGGCTGGCGAAGAAGAAGTGGGATTGTCAAAGATATGAAGAAAGTAGATAGGAGTATAAGGAAATGAGGACCATGGCAAAGAGAGAAGTGGTGAAGGCTAAGGATAAGGCATATGGAGAGTTGTATGAAAGGTTGGACACTAAAGAGGGAGAAAAGGACCTGTACAGATTGGCTAGACAGAGGGACTGAACTGGGAAAGATGTGCAGCAGGTAAGGCTGATAAAGGATAGTGAGGGAAACATACTCACAAGTGAGGAGAGGGTGTTGAGAAGATAGAAAGAGTACTTTGAGGGGCTGATGAATGAAGAGAATGAGAGAGAGAAGGTTGGATGATGTGGGGATAGTGACTCAGGAAGTGAAACAGATTAGCAAGGAGGAAGTATGGACAGCTATGAAGAGGATGAAGAATGGAAAGTCTGTTGGTCCAGATGACATACCAGTGGAAGCATGGAGGTGTTTAGGAGAAATGGCAGTGGAGTTTTTAATCAGATTGTTTAATGAAATCTTGGAAAGTCAGAGGATGCCTGAGGAGTGGAAAAAAAGTGTTTTGGTACCTATTTTTAAAAATAAGGGTGATGTGCAGAGCTGTAGTAACTACAGAGGGATAAAACTGATCAGTCACAGCTTGAAGATATGGGAAAGAGTGGTAGAAGCTAGGTTAAGAAGGGAGGTGAAGATTAGTGATTAGCAGTATGGTTTCATGCCGGGAAGGAGCACTACAGATGTGATGTTTACTCTGAGAGTGTTGATGGAGAAATATAGAGAAGGTCAGAAGGAGTTGCATTGTGTCTTTGTGGACTTGGAGAAAGCATATGATAGGGTGCCTAGAGAGGAGTTGTGGTATTGTATGAGAAAGTCAAGAGTGGCAGAGAAATATGTAAGAGTTTTACAGAATATGTATGAGGGTAGTGTGAGAGTGGTGAAGTCTGCAGTGGGAGTGACAGATGCATTTAAGGTGGAGGTGGGATTACATGAAGGATCAGCTCTGTGCCTTTTCCTATTTACAATGGTGATGGACAGGTTGACAGATGAGGTCAGACAGGAGGCCCCATGGACTATGATGTTTGCAGATGACATTGTGATTTGTAGTGAGAGTAGGGACCAGGTTGAGGAAACCCCAGAGAGGTGGGAGATATGCTCCTGAGAGGAGAGAAATGAAGGTCAGCAGGACTAAGACAAAATATGTGTGTGTGAATGAGAGGGAGGATAGAGGAATGGTGAGGATGCAGGTAGTAGAGTTGGCGAAGGTGGATAAGTTTAAGTACTTGGGATCAGCAGTTCAGAGTAATGGTGAGTGTGGAAGATAGGTGAAGAAGAGAGTACATGAAGGGTGGAATTGGTGGATAAGAGTGTCAAGTGATTTGTGACAGACGGGTACCACTAAGAGTGAAAGGGAAGGTCTACAAGAAGGTAGTGCGACCAGCTATGTTGTATGGGTTGGAGACGGTGGCATTGACAAAAAGGCAGGAGTCAGAGCTGAAAGTGGCAGAGTTAAAGATGTTAAGATTTGCACTGGGTGTGACAAGGATGGACAAGATTAGGAATCAGTATATTAGAAGGTCATCTCAGGTTGGACGGTTTGGAGGCAAAGTCAGAGAGGCGAGATTGCGTTGGTTTGGACATGTGCTGAGGAGGGATGCTGGGTATATTGGGAAAAGGATTCCTAGGATGGAGCTGCCAGGTAAGAGGTAAAGAGGAAGGCCTAAGATAAGGTTTATGGATGTGGTGAGAGAGGACATGCAGGTGGTTGGTGTGACACAGCAATATGGAGAGGACAGAAAGAAATGGAAATAGATGATCCACTGTGGTGACCCCTAACGGGAACAGTTGAAAGAGAAGAAGATATATGTTGCTGTTCTCCATAACGTTGTTAATTAATTTAATTAACTTCATTTAATACTCATCCTAGTAGAATTGTAATATAATATCCTGTACCCTACTCAGATACATTATTGCCACATTCCTTTATCAGTGCTCATTGGTAGGCTATGTATGTAATTTTGTAATTTTAGGTCCCAGCTGGACTTGAACCAAAGGCTTTGCCTCTAAAAATGTCTCTGATAGAGCAGTTAATTTGAACTCTGTTCAGGGAACAAGTTAATGCACTCTCTGTCTTCCCTTTTTGAGCTGATGACTTGATGCATAGTATTTATGAATGGAAGGTGCACTTATTTCTGTGTATGATTGTAACAAAAGGAGATACTCCCAGCCCAGCTAGCTGGAATTTTGTAAATAATTATATGTCCTTTGTGAATATTAATATGATTTATATAGAAGTGCAACAGAAGGGGGATACTGCCAGCACAGCTGTCTGGAACTTTGTAAATGGTTATGTGTAATTCGTGAATGTCAACATACTTCATGTAAGATGCTTGTGTTGCAGATATATTAGAACTGTATGTCATATTGTACAAACATGTGCTGAAGATATATTTTGTAAAGTACTGAGCAGAAATAGTGCTGGCAGAATCCCTTTTTTGCTACACTTCTATATAAATCATATATAGAAGTATAACAGTATCTCCTTTTGTTACAGTGATTTACAGTGATCCTTGGTCATAGGTGAAAAGAGGCTGGGGAGCCAATCCACTGAATTAATAAATACTAATAGAATTACACATTTTAAAAACTGAAATTTCACTTCTGTTCTTAGTGTGTGTGTGTGTGTGTGTTTGTGTGTGTGTGTGTGTGTGTGTGTGTGTGTGTGTGTGTGTGTGTGTGTGTGTGTGTGTGTGTGTGTGTGTGTGTGTGTGTGTGATGCATGCATGAGACAGTGATTATGCACCATAGCATTGGCCATTTCTCAGCTGTTTCAAAGATCAGTGGTAGTATGGACAGCATGTTGATTTGGAGGATGTGGATTCAAGTCTCAGATTAAGCACATTCCTGTTGTAGTACTGTGCAGCTGTAATTTTACCCAACTTGCTATCAGGAGCTTCTAACTGATATGAGATCTGGTTCCATGAACACACTGATGCATGTGTTTCATTCCCATTTCCCTGACTACCTTGTCAGTCCTATTCTGCTCGGACTTCATTCTGTATTTGCTCAGTAATATGTCTGGGGCAGAGCAATAGCTATCTCTTCTAGCACTTAAGGCTGTCCTACAATCTGACACCCTGCTTTCCTTTCCTCTGTCTAGGGATGCCAAAGTTATGGGGAGCTGGTGAGGCAGGACACTAGATCAGAGAACAACTGAGAGGGCTTGAATATGCTATTAGTTATTGTTGTCAGTATACATAGACTAAGGCTGGGATTCACTAACCCTCCGTGTAAGACTAAGTCTTACACGAACACTGCAGTGTAAGGGTATGATGTTAGCGCATCATGCATATTCATGAGGACATGCTGACTCAACTCTAAGGCTTACACAGACCTTGCACGAGTGCACGGGGTGTGTCAGACTGCCGAGTAGTCCAAATATCCATGCCCCTGCAAGTGCATAAACAGCAAATGTCAACAGAAATGAGCGAGTCCACTCAAATGTCCACAAACCCAACACTACACTCCCCCACATTCTAAATCCCTGTAAAAGTTAAAAATGTAAAGCTTACCTTTTTTTATGATTCCCAACATAGCTGCCCATATTTGCGCGTGTATGCGCGAGTTTGCCCATTGCTTAGCTACAGTTAACAGTGTAGACATTGAAGAGGATAATAAACTACTGATATGCAAATTAAGCCAAATAGCAATAGCGTAGTGGTACAGCCCTCACACAGAGAGGAGGCATTCCTGGTTCAAGTCCCTCCACTCCCCTCCCTATTTTCTGTAGGAAATCTGTGCATAAAAATAACTCCTGACATTTACCTTTTAAATCCCAGTAAAATGCATTGAAATGGCCTATGCGTTAGTGAACGATATTTTATATATATATATATATATATATATATATATATATATATATATATATAAGAAGGTGGAATGGTCATGCATACTGATAAATGCATAAGTAACGTATCTTAAGCAATGTGAAGCACTGCTAAGCAAAGTCCACCAGTATTAAGCACAGTGAAGTATAGTTGCTCATAGCTTAGCAGTGCTTTAACTAGCACAATAGTTTTGCGCGGAGCTGCACACTGCGCCAACTAGCGCAACATTGGGCAACGTAGAGCAACGTAGAGCAATGTCGAGCAACGTTGGGCAAAGCTGAGCAAAGTCGGCTAAACAAAGCCACACCCCCTATCCGGTCTGGCCAGTAGTAAAATAAAAAGCAATGACAGGCCTCAAACCCGGGATACTGTGCACTATAATCACAGTGCTAAACCACTAAGCCATGACAGCTTTAAATATGGATGCATTTCCAACACACTCATATATATCAATGCAAGTTTACCCATTGCTAAGCAAGTTTGCTCTTAGCTGAGATATTTCAAAACCAGCCAATCACAAATAAGTGCGGGAAATGAGGCATATTTAAGCTCTATAGGTGGGAATAATTGCCATAACTGGTTGTAGCTCACATCTGCAGACAGTATGGCCGGTGCTGGAGAGGGCTCTCGTTTTCAAGCGCAACGGTGGGGCATTGAGGAGTCAAAATACATGGTTTGGCTCCTCGTCCATCATCATGATGCAAGACTCCTGCAGGGCCAGTTCCAGGACATGGAGTACAAAGCAGAAGCCTGGAACCATTTAGCACATGATCTCACCAGTGCCACAGGCATCCCTCAGACTGGTGAGCAGGTCAGACACCACCATGCAGACCTGAAGAGATGCAAGGAGGACCAACTGAACCACTGGATACAGGAGGCCTGTGGAATGCCAAATGCCCCACTACTGAGTATTTAGCCATGGAATGAAGTATATAAGAATTGCTATTGTAATCCATGTTATGGATAGGTATGTCTCAATATCCCTTCATTTACTTCACAGCTGCAGGTGTCCGTGCTGCGAATCAGCAAGCCTATGCAGATAGGCTGCTAAGGCTGCACCACCAGGCAGGTTAGTAAATATTCTGCATGTGTGGTCATATAAAAGAAGTGAGAGAGCCTGAAAAAGAGTGTCGTAACCCATTATTAAAGCTATAAAAAGTGTGGAATAACTTCTCTGCATGTACTGTCATATAAAATAAGTGAGACAGCATGAAAAGGTGTTGTAACCCATTAATAAAGGTATAAAAAGTGTGGAATAACTTCTCTGCATGTACTGTTATATAAAATAAGTGAGACAGCATGAAAAGGTGTTGTAACCCATTAATAAAGGTATAAAAAGTATTGAATAAAAGACCTCTGCATGCACTGATATATCAAATAATTGAGAGAGCCACTAGAAAAGTGTGTAATGTAATTAATAAAGGTATAATTCCTGGAGTGTGTCCGTGTCACTTTCTGCGATAAGTTGTTGTACCATTGCATAATAGAAATAGTACTGTTGTATTAAGTGCAGTCAACCCACACATGGGTAGGCCCATTTAAAGTGGATGAAGGGAGTGCCAGTAGCTGTTAAGCATATATACAGTCCTCAACTGTCGGTTAATGGCCGGCATGTACTGGTTAATCTGGCACATGAGTAGCTTGTTAATGTGTTCCCCAGAAATGTCAGTATGCTGCTGGAAATGTAAGGGCTGTTAACATATACCCGATAATGTCACCTGAACAAATCCAGATATGTAGATACATAAATATAAATGAAATATATAAATATGTAGCAGTAACATCTGCATCCAGGACAGTTTGTATGTCAGATACAGGTCAGGTATATCAAGAACTAGCAAAACCCATTTCACAATTTAGCGGACATTGCCTAGTGCAATAATACATGTAGGGGATATTTAACTGCAGTCATTAGGAATATAGTGTAAACTATAAGTATAGATAAGTTGTTAATGGAGGTATCTTTTTACACCCCACTGTATGTGCATAAACAATGCAATTCCACACCTCAATGGGTATGTCTAATCTCATAACATTTGTTGGGACACATGTCCTATTGTTAAATAAATATCTGCATTTACTTTGATGCATGTGCCCTGTTCACATACCACAATCTTGGTGGCCTGTTGCCACCAATCAATCCTGCATGCTGTTGGAATGTCCACTGTTGTTTTATATATGCATGTGTTATGCTTGCTCTTCAACTGTTGGAACTCTAGTGTGTTGGGTTAATGGGAATACTACTGTATGCTGTTACAACTAAACTGGAATGCTGTTGGCTATTACTAACCCATATTGTCATTAAATGCTCCTAAACATAGAACGTTTATGGGAAGGCCGGTCCCAGTGGACCCACCTGTCCCACCTCAGCTGGCGATGGCACCTGGCACCAGCAGTTCCGGTGCCCAGCCCGGGACCCCCTCCTCCATTGGTCCTGTGCCACCTTCGGGTGGAAGCACTGCAGGGGATGGGGCTCGTCCCCGCATGCAAGTGTGGGTGGAGGAGGGCCACCTCTCACCCTCTGAACGGTCCGGGCTGTGGTGCATAGGGAGATCCAGTGTTCAGTCGCTGATCCTCTATGCCAGCTCGAGGCAAGAGTGGCGCGACTCACGGGTGAGCCTGCCCCTCCTACGCAGCCCCCAGTGCAGCCACCCCCCGGGCTGTGAAGGTGCAGTGGTGACTGCCCATGGGTGGGGATCTCAGTTCCACTGTTGCCATCTGTGGGCTCATGGGCTTCCGATTTCCAAACACCCTTCCCCATCAATGGTGTTCACCCACCCCATGTGTCATACTCTGCCCCTGTATGCATCTTGTTTGTCTTTTCTGTTTACCTCCCCAACCTACCTCTCAAAATATACCTACTTCCCCTACCCCATATTCCACTCTCACCAGAAAAAAAAATGGGCAATCTGCACCCAAAAAAAAATTACGCCCCATACATAGCTGCCCAATTTGCACACATGTCCGCTGGACACAAAGAAATTTAATTGGCAGTACAACATACTTTGTTGTCCACCCCTCTCTCAGGGGTGGAAGGTTTCAAAATTCCATTCAAATTACTAGTATCTGTACAGCTCTTGCTGTTAAAGAAATGGGCAGCTATGGACCTTCCCTACACCCGTCCTGCACATCCCGAGCTGTTTTCCCTACTGTCTTTCCCTCTTTGTGCCCCTTTTTTCAACACTTTCCTATCTCCCCATTTTCTTTTCTTTCAAAGAAATGAGCACAGGGGTTAGCGGGAGTAAGCACCTTTAAACTGAAGTTAGCATGATTGCACGAGTTTGCACTTAGCATCACGCAAACCCACTTACAACTGCTTAAAAGTGCCTTACTCACTCTGTATGTCAGGACCCTTGTTCTGCTCAGCAGCAAAGTAAAATACCTCTGTCAGTCTCGAACCCCGGACCTTGTACACCCTAGACTGCATGAAGTTCCACTGAGCCATAGTAAACATGCAGCAAATTGGTGCTGAAACCAATATATCATGCATCAGAATGAGTGAATATAAAGGTCAAATAGGAATTCAATAAAAGAAATCCTGTTCTTTGGATCTTTACCAGCTGTTCTTGTGGAATTGCATTACATGACAGTGAAAAGAGAACCAGCCATTCTAGCAGGAAATAATGTTACAGCAGCACTTCACAACCCCCACACAGTATTACAGCAGGACAAACACTGCATATCTGACTAGGGTAGAGGCCATATTTCCCAACTGTGACAAAAAGTAAGAGTTAGACACCACTTGTACTTCAGGAAATGTGTATTAATCCATATGCTCTGGTTCTCTCAAAGTCTCAACCTAATGTTACTAATATTGTAAAGGTGTACCTCACTTTGACCTACTTTACCCTGAGTCTGTTCAAATATGTACCTAAGTGTTTGAGAGGCCTGGCAGAGGCAGAAACACATAGGCATATCAGCTATTCTGCTGTTACACACTGTGCAAATAGCTTTGGAAGGAGTTTCAGAAGCATACCCTTATGTTGGAGTACAACACTAAAATACCAAGGGATGTAGCCATGTACTGGTAGCAACCAAATGTGACAATGCCATTGTTCCAGTGCTGAAAAGACCGGTGTGGAGCACAAGGAATAACAGGCTAACCTCGAGCTACCATCTAGATAGGTCCACAGTTAGGAGCTACGCAGACAGACTACTTGCCTTGGTAAACTAACAGGTACACAGCAACCCTTTAAGTCCAGCAAGACAAAGTTCACACATTAAGACATAATGCTCTCTGTCCTACTGCACCCCTACCCAAATGTACAATAAACCTGTGTGTTCAGGGTCTACCAAGGATGTAGGTAGGCATACTCAGTCCAGAAATTTATACAGTTTTCTTGAGCAGCCTGTGCCAATGTCAACAGTAAAAAAACACAAACTGTTCAAAAGTGAGTGAATAAATATTCACAGTATAGCAGTTCACAAACAGTTCATGTGCCAAATGAATACATCTCAATAACTACTTTTGTATGGCAGTAAATTGTATAAGTAGAAAAGAAACTACATACTCCCATGTATCTTGTGTTAGCATATGTAGGGGTGACTACAATTCTACACTGACAACTGTGTAGTGGAAGTGGCAACATTCAGGTCTGAGTACAACAATTATATCACTGGCTACACCCCTAGCTTCAGATATAAGAACTATACCAACCTTCTGACTTACACAATGGTCTCCACAGCAAACAAGCGTGGGCCCCACTCTGGAAAGCTGAAAGGGCTATGCCTACCTGACATAGCAATTTATAGCACTGGGTTGCTATGACTGTGAGTACTGCAATTACCACACAGCAGGCTGCATGCAATTACCAAATGGTGGCCACCAATTAGTGCAGAGGCCATCACATGCACATGTGCAGATACCTATAAAAGCAGGCTGTACCTGCTGGCCACACATGCAATCATCCCATTGCAGATGGTGAGAGAAAGAGAGAGACACAGAGACAGAGAGAGTGATAGAGAAACTCACACCCCCACCCACACCAGTGGAAAAAAATTATAAACTAATAAAAAAAAAGAAAAGAAAACATAAAACAAATTTATTACATTCAGCCAAAGAGACAGCTAAGTGAAAAATATGAACGTATACAAAGGAAAGGTATGTAACAGATATGTATTTACTGGCATGTAGTAGATGTATTAGAAGACCACTCTACATACTTTGAAACATCAATATGTGGCAGCAGTACGTATCTATGCACAGGTGCCCTGCATAACTACTGCCATGGAGATATCAGTGTGTAGCTGTGTGCAGTGGGACATAACTGTGATATATGTAACTTAGCATTAAATGCCAAACATCTGAACCATGTTATCTGTGTTCTGTACAGTAGTGTGGACAATGTCTGTTTGGGGGAGTAGTGCATACAGCTATATAACCATGGATGTGACAAAGTAACAAATGCATGATAGTCATATCAATGTGCAGCTTAGCATTGGCAACAGCTGTACCAGGCTAGTATGGTAATTAAGCATTTGCAGCTATATATGCACCCTCTAGTATTACTGTGTGCTCACATGTGACACCTGTTCATGTTGCAGCAAGGCACAACAGGTCAGCCGTGCGGTACATGGACTTACAACAGTGTGGTCCTTGTGTGTGTATGGCACACACATATGGAGAGATCTGTCTGTGTCAGATATATTAGCATCTGTACATGTGCATAGAGCAAGGGACATACTGCAACTGTTTGTGAAAGATGGATACATATATGTTGTTGAAGGTTGTTATGTGCATATTCCTATATAGGTTGTAGTGTGTGGCAAACCAGACAGCATACAGTGCTGGTACATGACATGTGGTGGTTGAACGCTGTGGGTATGATTCATCAGGTTTGCAGTGTTGCAGCCAGTGAGGCCTGCTAAACCTACATGGGCTGAGAACACCTTCAATGCATTCTGCACAACACTCTGCAATATTATGACATAACTGTATACCTCACAACCTTCCCATACTCAGTATTCCCACCATGAAAGGTTGAAAGGTGGACTGTATATGTGCCTATATGTATATCAATATGTACACCAATGGATGTTCATATGTATGTGTGCATATACACACACACACACACACACACACACACATATATATATATATATATATAGAGAGAGAGAGTGAGAGAGAGAGAGAGACAGGGTCAAATTTACTGCAACAGATGCCTGGTGACAAAGCCATGGATTCAAGCTCAATGTTGACACTGCATTGGCATCCCTCCTTGCAAAAACTCAGTACCCATTAACTATCACATAAGTGGTAGTCTGTTTAACACTGAAGGTGTGATAAGAGACCATGGGACACAGGTGGACAGTAGTCTCCCCTTTGATTGTCACAGTGCCACACTAGTCATGCAACCTGTCTACGTGGCACACGTAATCACAAAAGGTGTGTCATCCAGGGAAGTATAGGTCAGTGTTCCCCTCTACTCCACACACAGAAAACCCATTATATAGTACAATGCCCCATGTGGTATGTACCTCACAAGACATCTACAGTAACTGGAAAGGACACAGACATACCTCACAAAGGATAATACCGGCCTCAAACAGATGCCCTATGCAGACCGTCCCACAAAACTACAGCTAGACTGAGTTGCATACCGTCTACCCAGAGGCCACCTCTGCCTAACATGCAAAGCTATTTGAAACCCAGAGCTGTTGGACATGCTCCACGTAATCAGATCACAATCCCTACGAGCTACACACTCTAGGGACATAAGGCTTGTCACCTCAATAAACAGCACATGCTGCACAGATAGATCCCTATCTGAGAGATATCCCATACCCTGGCACAAACCACCTATCAATAGCAAACGAAGCTCCTAATTAGCAGTCGTCATATATAAACCTGATGATTGTGTGTGAGACAGGAAATACACCCCGGGAATCACCTCTGTGGCTTTGCTTGACAGGGCCACGTGAAATGAAATAACCCATGTGTCAAAGGCCAGGGTAGCGTATGGCTAGACATCTATAGGTCCCAGGGTCAATAGCCTATAACCTACCTACGAACTGATACACACCCAAATGTACCTGTTGCAATAATTGCTTTGTGAAGTTGACTGAGTGTGATGGTGAATGTGTCCGAGTTCTGTATATGTGTGATAGCTAAGTAGGAAACTGTTTCTGTCATGGTATGTAGTGTCCTAGCTGTGATCCCAGCAAAAGATGTGTATGCTATTGCTAGGCACAAAAAGCAGTATGCCAGACGGTCTGACATGGTGTGTTGGTGTCGACTGGGGTGTCCCATTGAAGGCTACAGCAGTACATGCATGCTTATTGAGTGTTACTGCTGGTGAATCCAACCCCTGAATGATCTTTAGTACTACCTGAAGCTGTAGGCCTAAACAGCACAGTAAGGTGTTTGTACACATGTCCTGGAACCACTGTTTTGTTTGTTCCCCGTAGTCCTCCAGATGACATACCTCAGGCATAAGGTCTTGTAACTACTGACACACAGTACTGCATGGTACACAGGTAAAGGTCATGTGTGTTGCCATACCTTTGTGTCTGGTATGTATGTCTGATGTGTGTGTGTGTGTGTGTGTGTGTGTGTGTGTGTGTGTGTGTGTGTGTGTGTGTGTGTGTATGCCTGCACCATGGCCTCGGTCATATGTGTGTTACAGGATATAGGTGTATATCTAGCAACATGTATAGTGTAGTACAGCAGTATGCCACCCATATTGACGAATGAGCACATATGTTAGGCAGGGGTTTGCCATCAATGACTAGTGTGGTATGCTGGTAATACTGTGACAGGACCCTACAATCATTGCAATGGATTACATGTTACATTATGCATTAGCATGATATATACCCCCTGTGGCTAGGTGGTGCATTGTATCCCATACAGTGTGCCATACACTGTTGTATAGTCTTACATACTGATTTATCTTTGTTGCTGTGCAGAAAATGGTTTGATATATGGAGTGTGCCAGGCACTGTCAGGCAGTTGTGGGTTGAGCACTGATATTCGGTATTGAAAGTGTGTATCCTTTGACAATCAATAGGTTGCTATATATGGCAGTTAAATGATATCCATACTTTAGAATATTAAGTGTGTCACTTGACTTGCTCACACATATTGTTTCTTTGTCTTCCAGGCTTATGGCCCACCATCATAATCCCTCATACAGCACAGCAGAGGATGAAGTGATAATGGACATCATGGTTCAGCACTACACCATGCTGTTCTCAAGAACAGCCAAGACCAGCATGAGCGGACTGCACTGTGGCAAGATCTTGTCCGTAGGGTAAATGACATAGGCATGCATAACCGGACATATGAGCAGGTACGCCATCACTGCAGTGATTTAATTCGACATGTCCGGCAGCATGCATCTGGTATCCGTAGACAACAGCTTGCCACAGGTGGTGGGGTAGCCATCCACCCCCCCCCCTCACCAGAGTGGAGGAGCTGCTCCTGAGCCAGGTGGCTCCTGGCCAACAACAGCAACAACAACAACTGACATGCATCATCATGGAGAACGGAGCCACCCATCAAGTTGACGTGGAGTGTGCAGGTAACATGGCATAGCTGTACACTACTGTTACCTCTGTTGGCAGATCATGCTTATGTGAGATGTGTAGTGTGTAGTTACAAGATGTGGTGCCTAGTGTTGTGCAATAATAATATTTTGGAATATAATATGCAGGCCTCTGACTGTCAACAGTCGTACTACTGTAAGATTGCAAACACACAGTAGCAATGCCACAGTTGTTGCCACTGACAAACTGTCTCATACCCTTGTAGGTCCCTCTGGTGTGACAGCAAGGCAGCAGACCCATGCTGGTGAGTGTGTTCTACATTTATTAATGCTAAATAAATGTGCATGTCATAGGTGAGGTGTAGGCCATGTACACGTCACACACCAGCGCATAATGCATGCTGTGCATGTTTGCTGTGAGACTATGCACATCTCAGTAATGTGAGTAGCTGACTCAAACACATGCAATACACAGAGCATCCCACACAATTGTGGAAACACTGTAGTGGATGTTGGATAGGCACAGTCAATACACATGCACACAACACACACAACTGTGTCATATGCAGTACGTGTTAACATGCTACACATGGTGTATTCATGCACATGCTGTAAGGTCACACTTCAGTATCCCAAATGTCATCCACACAGCACACATAACATACCTGAGGGGTATAGTCCTCTCATGTGGCTGTGCAACACTCTTCAACACATAACACATTCATGTTAGGTAATGTCCCCTACTGTGCACCTTACGAACCCATGTAACAACTGTCCGTGAAATGGTGAATGTAGCCATGATATTGCAATTCAGGTACAGCATGCTATGTGCCGGTCTGGCACACATTAGTAGCCTTAAATGACCACATGATGCTGCATGATGTTGTCACATGGTACTACACCACATCCAGTTACAGTGGCCACAGTACTACACATATCATTAATTGCTATGCACCTCAATTTTGTGTGTGTGCAAACATATGCACTGATACACAATTTGCATAGCAATCACCATTTGTACAAAGTGACACACATGTCTTGTAATACTATTGAGTGTATAGGTCACATGACACACATTGTGTATGTGTGAGGTTTAATGTTGCAGCTGTGTGGTAGCATGCCATGTCATGCTTGGCACTAGCATGTCCACAATATGTCCTACACTCACCATAACCACTGTACAATGTCTATGCTAAGCAATGGTATTCCATCAGGTATACATGCACCACTCATCCTGTGTCTATACATAGCATGCATGTGCTAAACCTGTGTCCACAATTGTCTGCTAAAGACACAAATGCTCTAATCAGAAATGGATATCTATGTGACACACTGATACACATCCAGCCATGGTATGTATACCTGTGAGTGATGGTGCACAGGACATTGCAGAGATGTTAATACTTGCACAGCAATGTTGTGTCTGTGTACACATTGCTTTCCAAGGTGAGGCCAATCACTGAACAAAACACACATGCATCAAAGCCATGTATACTGTTATTAGTAAGGGCTGTCTACACTCTTACTGCATGCTGTTGAGCAACACATGTCCTGCATGCTGTCACGTTTGATATAAATGTTTGGCTTGTGATACTATACCCCACCATCACATGCTATTGAGTATGTTCTGGATTGCTGGTGGTGTGTGTGTGTCTGTGTGTGTCTGTTGTAGTGAGGAGTGCACATGTGTTCATGTGTTCATGTGTGCATGTGTGCATGTGTGCATGTGTTCATGTGTACATGTGTTCATGTGTGCATGTGTGCATGTGTTCATGTGTGCATGGGTTCATGGGTTCATGTGTGCATGTGTGCATGTGTTCATGTGTGCAGACATCATATGCAGGTCGTAAAGTGTGTTTCCTGTCTCCCTCTCACAGGTGCTGATTTTGGGCTGGTTCACTGCAGCAGGGAAACTGATGTCACTGAGCATGATAGTGATGATGATGATAGGTGTGTTGAGGCACAGGCATGTTTGCCAGGGTCTGTCGTTGAGGCAACAATCGACAGTACACAAGTATCCACCCCATCCATGCACACAATCATACTGCCAATACATCCATCACCAATGCCCTTAGCTGAGGGACAGCATGCAGCCGGCATTGGCTAGGACAGTGTGGTATCTATGGCACATGCATCCCAACACAGCAGCCATACCCAGACATCTGGAAGGGTACCACATAGGCAGATGTCCAGGGGTTCTCGTCAGAGCACTGCTGGCCATCATGCCACTGGAAGACGTGCCACAGGTCTTACAACCTCGTGCATGTTCCAGGCTGTCATGGAGGCACAGGCACATATGGAATGGTACACCAGACAGGGACTAAGGGCACAGAGGGCACATAACACTGCGTTAAATGACAGTATCCATGACCTAGCAGGTGCCATCCGTAATTACACTGAGGTCATGGATAGACGTTGGGGTGAGACATTAGATGTCCTCCACGATGTCATGTCCATGTGTCAGGACAGTGCAGGATGGGTGAGACATCGACGTGGATGTATGCCAGCAACATCAGCAGCTGGCAGTCACTGCGGACATCCCTCAAGTCACAGCCACTCCCATAGTGCCAGTACCAGCCCCAGCAATGTTGGGGCTGGGCTGTCCATAGACCATCCTAGAAGACCACATGCACATGGCTCTGGACAGTGCCAGCAGGGACCTGGGTCCAGTGTACATCCATCTACCTCTGGGGATAGTACCCAGTCAGGCTTAGTACCTGATAGTGTCAGTAGCACCCCTGCCAGGCACAGGTACCGTATCTGTGGCCAGAGACGGCGATCTGTATAGCCTGGCAGGTACAGTCTATGGCTGTCCCACAAATACCCGTATATGGCAGCTACATGGTGGAACTGTGTGCATGCAGACACACACACACATAAACAACACACCTAGGGCTACCACATACATGCACACATTACATCAACATTGGCCCATAGCAGTACTCTTGGCCCACACACACACACACACACACACACACACACACACACACACACACACACATACATGTTGATTGTATGGCTCACTGTAGGCCTCTGGCAAACCAACTACACACCCTGCGCATATGATGAAACCTGCGCCAACTCCTGTCATCTGTAACATCGATGCAGGAACAGGCTACCATGCTGCTGATGCACAGGGTAACTTTATAGCACTACAGCAATGTTACCATGTTGTCAGCAGTAGAGTGTAATGATATGCTTGAAGGTGTAGCTGAGCAGGCATGATGCATTAAAGCTATGAATGTCATTGTAGTATTGTATACACCAGTGTTACTTAAAGTAGTGTATTGTCCACCCACTTGCCACTTGGCTAATGTGTGTAGTATTGGCCGCATGTGCTAGAGAGTGGACAGTATGTGTGGGATATGTGTGTAGCACAGATTTGCAGGTGTGCATCTGTGAACATGGTGGAGGTGCACTGTCTGCATGTATATGCATAGTGGACGCATGGGCAGGGTGACATGCCCTGTATTACACAGTAACACTACATAGTTTGTATTGGTTGCCAGTATGCATTGTACTACACACATTTCGGAACCTGACTACACATGTGTGTATGACATGGTTTGACACTGTGCTGTGGGTGATACTGTTACTATCTGTCATTGTTCTGCATTCTGGTAGTATACATAACTTCAACAGCCTGACCATAACCAATCGTTAGATGATGTCTTCACAACTGACACACAGCTGTAGGACACACAGCAAAATTTGCATCCTTCAGGTACTATACTATGCCAGTAACCAGTGGTATTCACCTGCACCCATTACTGAGACCACTCCTGCCTGGCATATAGTTCTCTTAGGTATGAGCAATCACAGTAGGGATATGTCCATCCACATCTGGTAATGCATACTGTGGCCTATAATGCATTCTCCAGATGACACACACATCCTCCACAAGGGTACCATACAGACAGATAACTGTTGTCAAACCCATGCTGTAAAGCTATTATCCAGACTAAGCATAGTCATCCACCTTTACGGAACATAGTATCCCCACAGTACCACATAGATAGTAGCCACCAACATGATGAACAGGTACCGATGTGTATATGCAATCAAGTGTTACACCATCTCTCCTTTAATAATCACATTTCCTAAGACTTTTTGAAATACCTCGGTAGATCACATAAGCAATAAGGGGTTTGCATGCATATCCACAAAGGTTGTTGTACACCTATAATGAATAGCCATCATTGACAGACTTTGCTGCGTTAGAACCGGTCTAACATATACCTCGGCCATAAATCCTCACTCACACAATTCAATAGTAACCGTAATGAGTGTGTGTGACACAGATGATCTAGGCCAGGGATCACTGCAGTGGCTGGCCTTGTCACAAGCATACAGATGTGACCTAAGGTCTGTGAAGCAGCAGCACAGTCTGGCAAAGATGACAGTTGTGTCCTTGGAGAAAGCAGGGTTCACACACATGCAATAATTTAGGTAACATGTACGTATATGTATTTGCCACACAGCTACCTCACATGTTCAATGCATACTGACATGTCATACAGTAGTAAAAGCAAAACCCACTACGCATTGACCAACAGTACCACACTCATAGCGCACACACACTCAACGACTGCAGGATTCAAACCCCTACCTAACTACTTTGTGATAATAGAGCAGCATGCATTAACACGGCGTGCTACACACATTCCTGGGATGTCTTATTTCCACAGGTATATTTGAAGGATGGTGACATCATCAGACCTGACAAAGATTAGTATACCACTTTTAAGGTGTATGAGTACTCTCCAAAAAGGCTGCTCCACTTTAAGGTGATCACACACACACTTATCAAGTGCAGGATTCAAACCCTCTCCCTAGCTGGTTTATGATACAACAGGAGTATGCATTTACACGATGCACTATACACATTACTATGAGTTCTTGTTTCCACAGGTATATTTGAAGGATGGTGACATCATCAGACCTGACAAAGATTAGTATACCACTTTTAAGGTGTATGAGTACTCTCCAAAAAGGTTGCTTTTCTCCAAGGAGATCACACCCAGTCAGACGCACGCAGGATTCAAACCCCTACCTAACTGGTTTATGATACTATAAGAGCACGCATTTACATGACGTGCTATACACATTACTCTGAGTTTTCACTTCCACAGGTATATTTGAAGGATGGTGAAATCATCAGACCTGACAAAGATTAGTATACCACTTTTAAGGTGTATGAGTACTCTCCAAAAAGGTTACGCCTCTCCAAGGAGATTACACACAGACAAACACACATACTTGTCAAGTGCAGGATTCAAACCCCTACCTAACTGGTTATGATACTACAAGAATACACATTTACATGCCGTGCTACACACATTACGATAAGCTCTTCTTTCCACAGGTATATTTGAAGGATGGTGACATCATCAGACCTGACAAAGATTAGTATACCACTTTTAAGGTGTATGAGTACTCTCCAAAAAGGTTGCTCCTCTCCAAGGAGAACTGGTTTATGACACTACAGGAGTATGCATTTACACGACGCGTTATACAGATTACTGTGAGTTCTATTTTCCACGGGTATATTTGAAGGATGGTGACATCATCAGACCTGACAAAGATTAGTATACCACTTTTAAGGTGTATGAGTACTCTCCAAAAAGGTTGCACCTTTCCAAGGAGATCACACACAGACACACACGTGTTAAGTATAGGATTCAACCCCCTACCTAACTGGTGTATGATACTACAGGAGTAAACATTTACACGACATGCTATGTTCATTACTGTGAGGTTTTTTTCCACAGGTATATTTGAAGGATGGTGACATCATCAGACCTGACAAAGATTAGTATACCACTTTTAAGGTGCATGAGTACTCTCCAAGAAGGTTGCTCTTCTTTAAGGAGATCACACACAGACAGACACATACTTGTCAAGTGCAGGATTCAAACCCCTACCTAACTGGTTTATGATATTACAGGAATACGCATTTACACGACATGCTATACACATTCCTGTGTGCTTTACTTTCCACAGGTATATTTGTAGGTTGGTGACATCATCAGACTACACAAAGTGGGTTACATTAGGTGACATTGGATGGGCTACATAGAAGGAATGTCTAAACACTTTGGCCATGTGACCATCAAAGAAGAGTGTACTATCTAACTGTCCCCAGGGCCTTCATTACTTTCTCCATACATACATGAGTACCACCTATGTGGTAATTTGTTTGCACTTTGTTTTACCAAAGGGGATGCCTATGCATTATTTGCCATTCTTCTTGGGGCATTGTTTTGACACCAGGTATCTGTCTCTGTCAGCCCCTTCTGGAGGATATGTGTGCCAGCCATAGAGTCGATTATGGACCACAGTTAGCAGTCATCTGCAAACCTGTTCAGCCATACTCCTCCCATGCTTGTCTGTACCTCTGAGCAGTGTCTACTGAACAGGTGGGGTCACAGGGCCAGGACCTGTGGGATGCCATTTGTGACTGTCTTAGAGTCGGACATGGCACCCGCAACTCTGAACATGTGTGTTTGATCTGTGAGCCACTTGGCCACACATCCTGTGACATAGCTGTTGATGTTCAGGCTGGTAAGCATGTTCATGATGACAGAGTGGGGAATGGTGTAAAATGTCCTTAGTGAGGTCCAGGTGGGCTGTGTGGACTACTTTCACCTCCATCTATGTCCTTGGTAACTGTTTGTAGTAAGTCAACTATGTTTAGGAGGCAGGGTCTGCCTTTAACAAGGCAGGGGTTGTGTAGAGTCCAGTGTCTGGAGGTTCCCAATGTCACTGTTTATGGGTTCCATGACAATTTGCTCAATAGCTTTGTAGACCAGGCTGAGTAGATGTATAGGGCAATGGTTTGCAGGTACTGTTGTGGCACCCCCTTTGTGGGGCTGGATGACTGTTGGTGTATGCCATTCTTTGGGTACATACCCTGTGGTACGATTGAGTCTGGTCAGTGGATGTAGGTAAGGGTGTGTTTCCTTTTGGGCCTAGTGTATGATGCAGCCTGGGACACCATCCAGTCCCATTGATGCTGTGTTCTTGGCTTTGGAGAGGCCTGTCCTTACCTGCATGTCCATGAAGTCTGGGGCTCTGCATCCTTCTGTGATGGACACAGGCCCTTTTGGGGGTGATGGGGGAAATTTGCACTGAACTTGTCCCCCAGGATGTGGGCAATGAAAGTTGGTTCAGTGTATTCCTTGCCATTTGTCAGTAGCTGACAGCATATTTGGATGTTGACACCTACATGTGTGGTATAGCTACTGCAGGCTTTGTGGTTGTCATTCTTACAGTCCTTGGCATTTTTTCCTTTGAAAGTGTCCTTCAATTATTTTATGAGCAATCATTGCTTCTTACTTATAATGATCAGTGATGCCTTTCCTTTAGTGAAGTTGGCTCTATCAGGTGTTAGTTTCCTCCTTCTGTTGTCTAGCTTATTTATGGGCAACGACCACCAGATTGTTGTCTTATTTTTGGAGAAGTGCATCTTGGTTTTATTTGTGATCCATGTATCCCTGTAGATACTCATAGGATTCACTTGTAACTGATTCTGAAGATTGTATACCATTATCCTACAGCAATAGGTCTTTTGAACTTTACACTTTTGTCTTGGGACATATGCAGTTTGCTTTTTAAAATGTCTTCACAGTGGTTTCATTGACTTTGTGAGGGGGCGGGATGTGGATGTCCAGTGTGATTACTTTATGATCTGATATTACCAGCAAGGGCTTTATCTCTGTTGTGGAACACTGGTACCCCATGTTGGTGATGAGCATGTCCAGTATGGTGTCACCTCTATTGGGCATGGTGACCAGCTGTTCCAGGGTGTTAGAGCTTTTAAACTGTAGGAAAGATTGGGCAAAGGACGTTGTACACAAGTAATCCTCACACTCACTGTTTGGGTAGTTGTAATCACCTCATATACTGGTGTTTGATAGGACCTCTATATTTTCCACTGTTCTCAGGAATACTGAGTGAGGTTCCTATGGCAAGGTAGGTGATCTGTAGCAGGCTACAATCTGATGAGCAGCTTTGCCCAATGTTACTTGCACTTGCATGATCTCCAACCCTCATGCTTTGCCACTAACCTGAAGGTGTGGGTATCCATACGGTAAATGGGTACACCCCTTCCTTTTGTATTTCACTCGTGGTTTTGGGTCCGAAGGCCAGAGGGATCCTGAGTGTTTTACGTGGAGCATGTCCAACAGCTCTGCATTTGACATAGCTTTGTATGTTAGGCAGTTAACACATCTGAGTACGTGATATGCAAGGGAGTACAGATGTAGCATTTTGAGATGGTCTGTGTATGGCATGTATTTCTGGCCACTAATACTCTTTGTGAGGTATTGCTGCAGGCTTCACAGTTGTTGTAGTTGTCTTGTGAGGTACATAGCAAAAGTGGCGTTGTACTCTATTATAGTTCTAGTGAGTGATGAGTAGTGGGGAACAATGTCCTCTTCTATTCTGCATGAGACACATTTTCTGATGAGGTGCGCCACATAGCAGGGTTTCCTGAATACTGTGGGGATGTGATTATCACACTTGTGTCCAGTGTACACCTGTGACCCAAGGTCCCTTGTCACACTGTCAGTGTTAAGTATACTACCGCCTATGTTGTAGTTCTTGGCTACAGAGGTTTTAACAAAGGGGATGACAATGCACCTTTTGCCATTGAGCTAGAGCCCATTGCTTTGACAACAGCCATCTGTCTCAGTGAGGCCCTTTTGTAGGATGTCCACATCTTTAGTGTTTACAATTATGGCTCCTAGTTTGCATTCCTCTGGTAACTTCTGTAGCCACAGACCTTCCATGTTAATGTTTACTTCAGGGAAGTAGATACTAAACAGGACAAGACACAGGACTGGACCTAGTGGTACTGCACTCATCACTGGTCCAAAGTCATACTTGGAGTCTGCTACTTTCACAGTGTGTGTTCTGTCAGTAAGCCTGTGGCAACCCATCTTGTGACATAGCAATTTATAACCAAGAACAGAAACACCCACAAAATTATCCACAAAGTCTCCGGCACAATGAAGGTTTTCCTATTTCCAGTGAAGGCAGGCAAACCACTCGAGGAAGTAGCAAACACTTTTATTGTATAAAAATCACATCAAAAAGCAAAAGCAAGGGTCGATTAAGCGCTTTCGTCTCCTATTACGGAGACTTCATCAGAATAACTTTTACCCCTCAACCATTCCTTTTATATAGTCATCATTTTCATTAATTAACAATCAATTGCCAATAATCAAAGCCATCTACATTAAAGCCGTAGTACCACATATAAACACTGAATTCTGGTATTTATGAATACCAGTTCATTTCAAAACCATATAAATAATTAATAAGTATTGCTAAAACTAAAAACTAGAAATGGTAAAAAATCATAGAGTGCTGCTTAAAGGAAGCTTACATTATTTTTAAGAACTTATAGTACATGTCATAAATAAGTTTTAAGTAAATTTGCATTTTTATGTATTCTTGTCATACTTTCAAGGACCTATACTAAAATTCCAGGGACCCATGTTCGTAAATACATATATAAACAATGTAAACAATATAAACAATATAATACTCCACACAACCATACAATAAAAGATACACTTTAAAAGAAGGAGGTATGTGTGTCATTTCACATTACTAAGGTATAAACATTGTATTAACAGTTAAAAGCCCCTCACCCCACTGATGGGAGTGAAATAGGTGTTGTGGTTCTTTATTCCCATATGTTTGAAGGGTGTTTAGAGTTTAAAAAGATTTTTAAAAAATTCACTGAAAATAGGAAAACCTTCATTGTGCCGGAGACTTTGTGGATAATTACATAGCAATTTATACCTAGTTTAGTAGGTTTATCTATATTTCCAGAGTGTGGGGTGGTGTTGTAAGCCATGGCAGGATCAACATAGGCTGTGTGAACCACCTTACCCTTGTCGACAGTTCTGTTGACTGCTTCAATGTCATCTATCAGGTTTAGGTGACATGATCTGCATTTTACAAACCCAACATGGTTGTGGTCCAGGGTTTGGGGATTACAAATGTAATTGTTTATATGTTGTATGATGATACATTCCATGGCCTTGAAGAGCGGGCTCATTAGGCTAATGGGGCGCTAGTTCCTGGGGTCCGTGGTGTCTCCACCCTTGTGTAGTGGGATAACCATCATTGTGCACCATTCAACAGGCACAAAGCATGAGGTGAGGCTATGACTGCACATGGTACGTCAGTGTGGTGCCTGTTCGTTCTGTGGTTTGTGTGGATCACAGCCTGTGAAGTTATCTGGTCCCATGGCTGCTGTGATACTGGCTTTGGAGAGTGTTTTTTACCTGTGCAGATGTGAGGGCAGCAACTTTGCAGTCTTCCATTATAGAGGTGTGCTCTTTCATGGGTGAGAGATGGGTACAGTTAACAGTGATCCTATCTGCCAGGATGTTGGCAATATCAGTTGGGTCTGTATATTTAGTGCCATTGAGCTGTAACTCGGTACAGATCTGAGTGTAGCTATGACATGGACCTGTCTGTTGGGCAAAGATCTCCTGAGTAGACAGTATGCAACAGATTGGGTTACATTCAGTCTTGTTGCATGGGGCAACTATTTGAGGCCAGTAATACTCTTGTTGGGTACTTCAGTGGTCTTTCTGGCTGTTGAACGTACCTAGTCTGAATCATCGCAAGTGTGTGGTGGTACTCTCTGATGGGTCTGATGACTAATGAGTACTGGGAACCTCCTTTGACCTACATGCACAGACCTTGGCAGTTTATGTGAACACATAGCCTGATTTTCTGACAACTTTGTGAATGTGTTTCTGGAAGTAGAGATGTCTATCCACATTTATCCATAGATCCCTTATTATCACCTCCATATTTGGCATAAGTGTGTGAGCATGCCCAGTATGACCTTTCAGTATGTTGTTGCCTGACATTTGCTTTGGGCATGCCCAGTATGACCTTTCAGTGTGATGCTGAATGAAATCCACTACATTTGTTGGAGTGTGTGAGCACGCCCGGTATAGACATTTATACTATATGTGTATGGAAAATCAAGTTGTATCTTTACAGAAGGGCTTACCTTTGTGTCATAGATCAACAGGGATCATGCTGTGCCTGCAGGGCTTCCATGAAACACTTTACATAGACTTATCAACATTTCTACATACAGGGTGGACAGCTATTCTTTGTACATTTCTACCCAGGGGCACACTTGATTGTTACTGTGGGTGTACATAGGATGAGGGTTTCACCTGCCTATCATACTGGCTTGAGGCATACTACTGTGCTACAGATCCTAGCGTCCAATGTCACGTATATTAGATTGCGACTTCATAGCCTGCACTACCAACATTACAACAACTGGCCTGATGTTCTCTGTCTGAGTAGGCCTGTAGTGGAGGTTACCCATATGCCTCTTTCAGGACATGATACAGCATTTCTTTGTGTCTGCATTACTGTACAATTGTCCTGCTGTGTCTGTGCCACTGAAATGCTATCATGGCTTAGTGGTTCAATACTGTGACTATAGTGCACAGTATCCTGGGTTGGAGCCCTGTCACTGCTTTTTATTTTCATGCTGGGCAGAGCAGACTGCTTAAGGAACAGTGAAGCAAATATGAGCATGTTTACCTGACTTTGCTCAACTCTGCATGACTTTGCCCAACCTTGGCCAACATTGCTCAACGTTGCCCAACATTGCGCTAGTTAGCACAGGCAATTGTGTTTACATATATTAAATATTGGTAAATGCTGCTTAGCACTGCTTTATATTACTTAAAACATGGCAATCTATGCCTCCGGTGGTGCTGCAGGGCTGCCTATGTTGGATGCACATACTACACTCCCTATACATGTTTGGAAACAGGTAGTGTCAAGTTAGGCATCCATTTTATTTTATGTGTGAGTCACAGAGAGGTATCATTTCCAGGGTTCCTACTGAGCCAGTGTATGTGCTATGAGTTGCCTCTTTGCCAAGGCCAAGGCATACTGGGCACGCCTCCTTCTGCCTACTGGGGCAGGCTCAGGTTGTTCCTCCTCTGAGTCACGCTGTGCTTGTGCAGGCCTTGGCAATGGTGGGGGGCTGTTTGGCCCTGCCCCATGCTGTTCCTGCTGCAGCTGTTTTCACAGGATCATATTGTGTAGCATGGCACATACCATGACAATTTGGGTACATGTAGTTGGTGAGTACTGCAAGGCTCCACCAGATGTGTCCAGGCACGGGAACCATGACTTGAGCATCCCAAACACATGCTCGATTACATTTCGTGTTTGTGCATGTGCCTCATTATGGAGTTCTTGTTCAGGTGTGTGTGCATTTCTGATGGGTGTCATCAGCCACGGCTCCAGTGCGTATCCAGCATCCCCCACTAGGTGACAGTCAGGGATGTCCCCATTGGCAAATGTCTGGTACAGCTGCATCAGATGCCAGATATGGGAATCGTGGTAGCTTCCAGGGCAGCCAGCACACACATTCAGTATTATGCCCTGGGCATTGCACACGACCTGGCAGTTGATGGAGTAAAAGCCCTTGTGGTTGATGTAGGCCCTACCCCACTCACCGGCTGGTGCTTTGATGTGTATGTGTGTGCAGTCAATTGCACCCACTACCTCAGGGTATTCTGCTATTTGATGGAAGAGATGCATATTGCTGGCCAATACCTCACGGGAATTGGGGAAATATACATGATCACCGACATGTGCTGACATGGCATTCAGGAACTGGTGCAGTACACTGGATGCTGATGCCTGTGAAATCCCCATCATATCACCAGTTGGTCTCTGGAAGGTACCTGTTGCTAGTATTCTTAGGCCAACACATACCTTGGTTTCCACTGGGATGGGTTCCCCTCTGTTGGTTCTGTGTGTGAGGTGTGGCCTGCACAGCTCAACAATTTGCTGCAGGAGCTCTCTGTCCACTCTATAGCGCTCCACAAACTCCAGTTCATGTAGCCCCTGGTAGGATGCCCTGGGTCTGTAAACTCTTCTCCGTCTCCTCACTGTTGCTTGCTCAGCAACATCCGCAATGGCACCACCCTCAGCATCTTGCACATGTTGCCTTATAATAGCAATGGCAGCCCCTAACATTTTTTTGACTTCTCTTTGTATATTGCAGTGTTGCAGTGTTTCTGAGTAAAACATGAGGGAATGTTGTTTGCAGAGTTTTAAGTGCTGGTCTGGGCTAGTGTACTGCCTGCGTAATTGGCTGATTCTGATCGATTTCACCTGGCAGCTCTGCTAGTTCTCCTTGGTTAACTTCCTACTACTACTTTTCCATCCTTTTCCCTTTTCTGTTTCCACACGGGGCGGCACCACACAAACAAGTGCAAACATGCGCACACACAGGCTTACACAGGCTTAGGCGGGTGCACATCCATGCACACAGCCTTACACAGGCTTAGGTGGGTGTACATCCACACACACAGGCTTAGACAGTCTTACACAGACTTAGGCAGGTGCACATCCGTGCACACAGGCTTAGACAGTCTTACACAGGCTTACACGGGTTTACAGGCGCGCAGACGCGTGCACACAGTGTAAGCATCTTTGCAAGAAACTTTGGTTGTAGCCACAGCGTACGCCTTCAGTTTCTGGGTTTCAGTTCAAACAACTGTAGACACGCCTCTTCCAGTCCTGAGTAACTCACAGCAAACACATGCCACTCTGCTCCAATAAGCTTACAGTCTTTGATGCATACCCCACATGATGTCACCTATCTACTACTCTGATACTCCCCTAATCCTACTCTTACACTATAGGGACATGGTTCACATAGCAGGGAAAATTGGGATTCACTATCCTTATACTCATTTGCATAGGATTACCTACTAAAGCTTGGTTACATCTCTCACACTGAGCTTCCCCCCTTAGCAACCACTACTCAGTAGCCATGCTGTCTTCAGCCTGCCATTCACTTGCATGGCGGATGTATATTTGTAATAAAATGCCTATTTTTGGCTTTTATTTTTATTTTTTTGTTTTTTAGAGGGCCGCAAGTCTGCACGACATTGCGCTACGCTTAAACATCGGGGATTGGGGGGGGGGGGTATTAATTTTTAAAATTTTTTGCAACACATATAAATGCCAATGGCCTTATATTTGACCATTGGCATGCCTCCTTAACTAGATGCATCCTTTATTTGGAGCTGTCATTGCTCCGTTTTGCTATTTGCAGAACGATACTCAGTTACCAACCGAGTACATTTCTGCAAATAACACTACTCTTACTCGGACAGGTTAGTGTTTCCTGTATCGAAAATTTACCTCATTTGCATAGCTTTCAGCAGCAAATGAGGTAATTTGCATAACCTAACACTGTCCGTGCAAGAGTAGTTTTAGGAGCTCTCATGCCCGCCCCTGCCGGCTGTTCCTGGATTGCTCGGCAGACATATTGGTTTCTGGAGTCTTACACTACTCTTAGACTCCGTGTAAGCCTTCGTAAATCTGGCCTTAAATAATTGTTACTCTACTAAATGCAGAAATGATCAGAAATAATAGGACTACACAGCAATGCATACCTGTATATTCCAACTATGTGCTCTTATATAATTGTAAAATATGCAAATTAACACCCCACAGTCTACAATCTGCTGTATGTGGGTGTAAATGTGTATATATAAATATTTATATCTATTTATCTATATCTAATATATATATATATATATATATATATATATATATATAGTTCCCCATTATAATCTCGAAATAATGAAATCTTGAATTTCAGTATCTCTAAACCATAAAGGCGAAAGTTCAAAATCCCGAAACCCCAAAACCGCAAAATACAAAATCTTGAACATAAACACACCATACATCACACAACACAGACACTATCCTACCCACACTACAACAAATCAAACAACAAAACATACACAAACACAACAAAAACCAACCCACCTACACTACATATAAGCAGGGGGTTAAGCCTCCCTGCACCCCCCATGTGGGGGGCTGTGCCCCCCCACACCCCCCTAGTAATATATACTAACCCTGAGATCGCACAAACAGAAAAAGACAGCAAACTCACACCCAGACATTCTACACTCACACATACAAACACCAACACATCCAACACTTACACACTCATACTTTCATCTGCCTACCCTAACCCACACGTACAACTTATAAACATACTCACATACATTCAAACTCCCACCCAAAACCCTTACAAAACACTACCCCGGATTTACAAAGCCCTTTAGAATGTGCAGGATTATTCTAAGAGCTATTTTTGGCAATATGGCCGGCGTGCGATCCAGGAACAAGCTCCCGGGATGTGCATGTGAGCTCTTAGATGAATCCTGCATGGACTGAGCTCCTGTATGCAATTTACCCTCATTTGCAGGTGAAAACCATGCAAATAAGGGTACTATGTGATCCAGGAAGCTGGCAGCTGTCCGTGCAGGACGAGTGCAGTGTGCAGAAATGTACTCGGTTAGTAACCGAGTACATTTCTGCAATCTACAAAACAGAGCTATGACAGCTCCAAATAAAGGCTGCATATTATTGAAGAACCATGCCAATGGCCAAGTAGAAGGCCATTGGCATTGCAAACTGTTTAAAAAAAATAATAATTTTTTTTTTCGATGATCCCGCCTGTTTAAACATAGGGCAGTGGAGCGCAAACTGGATCAGGGGGAAAATAATAAAATAAACCTAAAATAAGCGTTCTAACTAAATTCAGTATTCTGCAATGCAAGTCAATGGTAGGCAGAAGACAACCTGGCCAGTGAGTAATGGTTGCTAAGGGTGGAGGCTCAGTGTGGGACATGTAACTATGCATTAGCAGGCAATCCTATGCAAATGAGGGAAAGGTTAGTGAATCACCAGATTTTCCCAGGGTGTGAGGCAGGTCCCAAGAGTGTAGTAGTATAAATAACTGCATGCAAGACTAGGATATAGGTGACATCATGAAGGTGTGTGTCAGGCATACTGCAAGTGGATTGGAGACCTGTGGCTCGGGATTGCTCCTAGCTTAGCACAGCTAAGCTAGGGGTGTGTCTAAACCTGCCTAGCACTCTTTACAAAGTTTGTGTTTTACAGGAAGAAAAAGGAAGTTAAACCAAGAAAAAGCAGCTCTGTGCACATTTGAGCACTCTGCACGGCGTGCACAAAGGCTTAAATGGGGAGGCAATGGGAAGGGAAAACAGCAGTAGGAAGGTAATCAAGGAGAACTAGCTTCGCTGACAAGTGAAATGTATCAGAATCAGCCAGTTACACAGGCAGCAGACCAGCCTAGCCCAGATCACCACTATAAACTATGCAAACACCTTTCCCCCTTGTTTTTCCCAAAAACTCTGCACCACCGGTGTATACAGAAGGGGTAATTTTACAAAACGAAAGCAAGAGAAAAAATGTTAGGGTCTGCTTTTGCTATCATAAACAAGCATGTGCAAGAGGCTGAGGGTGGTGAGGATGTGAATGCTGCTGAGCAACACACAGTGAGGACAGAGAAGAGTGTACAGACCCAGGGTAACCTATCAAGGGCTACATGAGCTGGAGATAGTGGAGTGTTATAAGGTGGACAGGGACCTCCTACAGCAAATTGTTGAGCTGTGCCGGCCATGCCTGACACACAGAACTAACAGAGGGGAACCCATCCCAGTGGATACCAAGGTATGTGTAGGCCTAAGAATACTAGCTACAGGTACCTTCCAAAGGCCAACTGGGGATATGATGGGGATTTCACAGGCATCAGCATCCAGGGTACTCCACCAGTTCCTGGATGCCATGTCAGCACATGTCGGTAAGCACATATATTTCCCCATCACCTGTGAGGCGTTGGCCAGCAATATGAGTCTCTTCTTCCAAATAGCAGAATACCCTGAGGTAGTGGGTGCAATAGACTGAAAGCACATATACATTAAAGCACCACCAGGTGAGCGGGGTAGGGTCTACATCAACCACAAGGGCTTCCCCTCCATCAACTGCCAGGTCATGTGCGATGCCCAGGGCATAATAATGAATGTGTATGCTGGCTTCCCTGGAAGCTACCACGATTCCCATATCTGGCATCAGACACAGCTGTACCAGACATTTGCCAATGGGAGACATCCCACACGGTCACCTTGTGGGGGATGCTGGATACGCACTGGAGCCATGGTTGATGACATCCATCAGAAATGCACACACACCCAAACAAGAACTCCATAATGAGGCACATGCACAAACATGAATCATAATAGAGCATGTGTTTGAGATGCTCAAGTCACGGTTCAGGTGCCTGGACACATCCGGTGGAGCCTTACACTACTCACCAACTACATGTACCCAAATTGTCCTTGTATGTGCCATGCTACACAATATGATCCTGTGGAAACAGCTGCAGCAGGAACAGCATGGGGCAGGGCCACATAGCCCCCCACCATTGCCAAGGCCTGCACAGGCACAGAGTGACTCAGAGAAGGAACAACCTGAGCCTGCCCCAGTAGGCAGAAGAAGATGTGCCCAGTATGCCCTGGCCTTGGCAAAGAGGCAATGCATAGCACATGCACTAACACAGTAGGGACCCAGGAAATGACACCTCTCTCCAACTCGCACATACAGTAAAAGGGATGCCAAACATGACACTACCTGTACTCAACCATGTATAGGGAGTGTACTATGTGCATCCAACATAGACAGCCCTGCAGCACCACCCTCAATACTGGGACACCCACAAGGTAAGTGACTCACACATGCCAGTTGGGCGGGGCACATAGCCAACTAAAGTCACAGCCAGCAGGATAGGTGTAGACAAACACAAACGAATGCTGTACTATGGCCTCTGAATGAGCCCTATGGGTAACCCCTACCCCAGGCCTACACAAACAGACTACAGCAGGCCAGCCAGCTGAATGTAAGTTGTGAAGGCTAGGAAGTCAGAAATTAATAAGTAGGTAGTTAAAGCTAAGATCTGTAGTACACAGGTATGCCTCTAGTCAGCACGATAGGTAAGACTACAGACTGAAATGGTATACCCAACATACCAGTACAATCCTAGCAAATGTGTAAAAGTGTAAGGTGTGCCCACCATCCTGCGTACACTTATAGTAACAGTCAGGTGTGCCCCCTGCACCCTTGTGTCAAAATGTAGAAACAGTCAGATGTCTCCCCCACCACTATGCAGAAATGTAGCAACAGTCACTGCCAAATGACCGATGTATACCCTGCAGACACAGCATGCTAACTGTCGGTGAACAGCACAAAGGTCAGCACCGCAGTACAAACTACCTGGACTTGATCCACACATGCAATATAGATTGCCATACTTGGCATGCTCACACACTTGAACACATGAAGGCCATGTCAACAAACACCAGTGAACCAGACATATCTGGCAGTTGCAGTTCTTAGTGCAGACACATGTCAGTATGCACCACTCCTGCCCTGCACACACAGTGGATAGGAATACATACATATATGTAAGGACAACACACAATAATAAGCCAAAGGTAGATGGACATAAATGTGTGGAAGAGGGTGACTGTGCCAAGGAGCCATCTGGGCCTGTTTCACCCAGCACACAGGTAAAGGACCCCAAACACATGAGGTGCAGGTGTCACTCACTGCAGATATTAGCCACCAGTATCTGTCAGCATGACAGTGTGTTGCACGTGCCAGCTGTGCAACATGACTGTACAAGGAAGTAGTCACCTAGTAGCTGTATACATGTACCTGTGGCATATGACCCCATGTGTGCCCACATGCAGCATGTCAACCCCTACATGAATGGGTTACGGCCCATGCACACACTGCCCTCCCCATAGCAGTATCATGACAAGCCTGCTGAGCTCATCCAGTGTGAAATACACCTTTGGGTGAGCTATAGCTCAGTAATCCCCATGGCGTGTCCCATAACTGTGTACTGCTGTAGTGATAAACTAGTTAGGTAGTAGTCCTAACCCCAGACTTGGCAACTGTGTGAGTGTGTGTTTGTGTGTGTGTCTCTCTGTCTCTGACTTTGCAGAGAGAAATGCTTTTTAGGCTGCTCACACTCCGCACAGTTCATATACACAACTTTGGCAAGGCTGCTGATGTCACTCACCTAGAAATACACCTCTGGGAAAATCATAGCCCAGTAATCTCTGTAGCACATCCTGTAACTGTGTACTGCTATAGTGTGATAAAGTAATTAGGTAGGTGTTCTAAACCCAGACTTGGCAACTGTTTGTGTGTGAATCTGTGTGGCTCTGTCTGTCTGAGTGAAGAATAATGCTTTTTAGGTCACACACACTCCTTAGAAGTCATATACCCAACGTTGGCAAAGCTGCTGATGTCACTCACCTAGTAATACACCTCTGGGAAAGTCATAGCCCAGTAATGTCTGTAGCACGTCCTGTAACTGTGTACTGCTGTAATGTGATTTACAACTGTGGAAGGGTTCCATCACCACCCATGGCAGTTCTGGATGTTTTGCATGTGTTTCAATGTCTGTGTATGGAGCAATGCATCATAGGCTACTCACTCGCAGTACATTTCAAATGTCCTACTTTGCCAGTCCTGATGATGTCATTCATTGTGAAATACAACTGTGGGGAGAAAGGTCCCTGTAATCCCTGTGGTGTGACCTATAACTGCTCTATGCTGTAGTGTGATATAGACCTTGATCAGAGGTTCTATACTCACACATGCCAGTTGTGGATATTTTGTGTGTGTCTCACTGTCTGTGTAGGGAGCAATGCATTTTAAGCTAGTCAGTCGCAGTACAGGTGAAATGCCCTACTTTGGTAAACCTGCTGATGTCATTGAGTGTGAAATATACCTTTGGGGAAGGATATCTCTAGTAATCCCTGTGGTGTGTCCTAAACCGCTCCATGCTGCAGTGTGATATAGGCCTTGGTCAGGGGATCTGTACCCACACATGATAGTTGTGGATGGTTTGTGTGTGTCTCACTGTCTGTGTAGGGAGCAATGCATTTTAGGCTAGTCACTCGCAGTACAGTTGAAATGCTCTACTTTGGTAATCCTGCTGATGTCAGTCACTGTAAAATACACCTTTGGGGAAGAAATATTCAGTAATGTCGGTGGCTCATACTATAACTGCATAGTGCTGTGGTGTAATAAGCTAGTTAGGTAGGGGTTCAACTCCCAGACATGACAGGTGTGTGTGTAACTCGTATCCTAAGTAGAGGTTAGTGTGTGACACCTCTGGCCAATGTGGCGAGGGTTTTACTTATTACTTTTATGGCGGCCCTACTATATATCACAATGTCAACCATACAGGGATAACAGATGTAAATTAGCTGGGAGACTGGGGTGCAAAGCTGTACTCATACATGTGACATCAAGGCAAGCCAATCCAAATTAGCAATCCCACTATTACCCAGAGCACACACTCAACCCATGTGTCATATGTGCACACATGCCTAGACAACAGACAATATGTGGGTAGTACATTGCATATTGGCCACTGATAGTAACTATGCAGTAATAGCAGTGAGCTACAGAGGGCATGTCACACTGTCCGTCTGTCCAATATCCACGTACATGCAGACATTGCACCTCCACCATGTTCTCCAATGGACACCTGCAACACCTGTGGTGCCTTCACATGTAACTTACAACAGACATACCATACCTGACAACATGCCCTGTATGGACAGATGACACTGGCATCAGGGAATGCTGTTGGCATGTTATCAATGTAGGTAAAGGGTAAACCTGCTGCCCATTACCAGTTCCTGACACAGGTGGGCAAGACTAGCACATCTGATGATAATCTGTGTTCACAACATGGGCCAGATACCCCAAGTACAGTTCCACATGTCACTGTACATGCATGTGGGAGGTGTGCACATCCCAGACACCATCCATGTCATGGACTCAGGAACACATACATGGCATGTGGTGTACAGCATTGGCCACACACAATAGTCACCCAGCTGACTGGATGGGGAATGCAATACCCACCTGTGTGGGAAAATGTAGTAAATACAGGTCTGAACCACAATGCAGACCATTGTCATGTGGCCTGATGCCAAGGTATACCCATTTCCTACCCTTGTACAGCCTGCTGGCACAGTTGACCACCACACACCCGTGTAGACATGCATCCATGCATGTCAGAACTGGCACCCTGTGTGTTCGTGTGTGTGTGTGTGTTGTATGGTGCGTATGTCCACATCCACACTCACTACAACCCCCCAGGGCATACTGAAGCATGCTGTCTGATGTCTGACATCTCCTCCTACTCTTTGCCCATACAGCCTCCGTATGACCTGTGTGGTGCATGTGATACCTGCACATTGATGTGTTGTGGCAATCCCACTATTGATGAGTTGCACTCCTGGCCCTGCCAAGTGTGTTAATGTGTGTGTGTCCCTGTGTGAGTGTGCCTGTGTTGACACTGGCACCTGTTCATGCAGACAGGCACATGCACGACACCTACCGTATCCCTGTTGCAGATGTCACTCACACTCACATATATGTTCTGAGTGCTCCACATCAGGTAACCCATGTGGTGCATCCAATAACTACATCGAACTGTGATAGCACTACATAGTTGTTGGGGGGTTGATACCCTGTGCTGGTAGGTGTGTGACACAAACATGCTTCAGTTTTACCCTCCCGCCCCTCCCTGACATGTATCTGCCTCTGTCTGCCTCCCCCACTCCCTCTTTTGTGGATGTGGAGGCCCACACCTGCCTTGCTTAGGCAGCAGCATGTGTATTTTACGTGATGCTCATGATCAGCTGATGGCCTCTGCATGAATTGCAGCCATCCCCTAGCTGATTGCATGTGGAACAGCTGTGGTAACAATCCCATAGCCAATTGCATGGAAATACACTCCAATACCTAGGAACATCATGGTGGTGTTTGCAGTCACTGTGAGCAGGAACTAGATCTGATGTTTGGCAAACAGCATCCCAGATGGATTGGTAATTTATCTCTAACAACATACACTGTGGAAAGAGAGCGACCAACAGGAGGGGATGTGCCTGACCTGACTACAGACTGTAAGTGCTGCTATACTGCATTTGGAGTAATGTTGGTTTAACAATGTTTGTCTGGATATGCCTGTCATACATGTCGCAATACCTCCCATGTCAATTCCATGTATATGAGGAACCCCCATCTGCAGGGTCATCTGCAAACTGGCCAGAGTTGCGTGTATGGTTTCATGTGTTAGCCACAGTGCATCAATCTGTGGAATGCAGAAGGTAGTGTGAGGATTGCAGTCTGTAAATGGTGAAGGCCGTGACAGTTACTGACTTCATATCCCTCATAGGACATATGTGGCAACAAACCCTGTTACAATGGAAAATATATGAGGTTATCACAGCAACATGTCTAAACTGGCCCTGTATATGTGATGTCAGCCACACCTCTGTCAACCTTTGTACATATGGCGTGCATGAAGTGGTGCATATGTGCTGTACACAATAAATACTATCATCATATCTGATAACAAGCCAGTGATATATCAGATTGCTACACATGTCATGTACAGTAGTGGTTATTATTCATAACATAAGCTGGACATACTGTAGATGTTTGTACAGTACTGAGGTCTGTGTAATGATGGTGAATGTCGGCAGTGTGTGTATTGTTAATATGTACTTCAGTCTGTGTACAGACTGTGGTAGATGTCATTGTTCTAGCTCCCCATCTGTCAGATGTTACATGCTGCCCCACTGTATGGTACCATTTTGCCGTACATGTTTGTAGGGCCATACACACACATGTCCCATACCACAGACAGCCATCATACCAAACTGTGTAGCAGTACAGTATATGTAGGGTCATTCTGTGAGTGGCACATATGAGGATGGTGTAGAACAGATAGTCCATATACTGTCATATTATGCTAGCTTATCATATGTGGCTGTGTTCACATTGGTTGTGGTTTTGCACTGTTACACAGGTGTATCTTATCCTGTGCTGTGACATGGCTGTCAAGCCTGCTATATATGCAGGTACATGTGAATTCCCCCATACGAGATGTAGGCCAGTGTAGAGCCAGTCTGCCTGTAGCCTGCACAGTGCATTGTTACATGCCTAGCAGTGTAGTGTACTTAACCAGTGGGATGTTATATGCATATACTTGCCAGATGTACTGCTGCTGGGCCTCCCTTAAACGTCATGTATGTCAGACAGAGCAGTGGGATGCTGTACAGATGTCTGTCAATATCTAGTGGGTGGTATGTGTCCATGGCACCCCTGTACCAGCAGTCATTATGTGTCAGGCCAGACAGGAGTGTGTGAATCCAACACCTATGGTGCTGAATGTATACCAGTTGTTATGTGTTATACCCATCTACATGGATGTCTACATCCAAATTGTCAGGCCTGGTACACATGTGGTGCACTAAGGGATTATGTGTATACCTCTGGACTGTACAGGGTGTGTCCAAAGTTCCACATATAGTGGCCAATATCCCTGCTGCACTCCACAGGGGCATTACATCCTAGCAGTGGTACCTTACAATGGTTCCCTTAGGATGTCTGTCAGTAGCCAATGGCACACATGTTATAAGCAGATGTCAGCATCCACACACACCATGTCTGTGAAGACAATCCCAATGACAGTAGCAACAGTCTAGTAATATACCTGCTATACATACCTGTCATCCCCTTGCAATATGACTTTGGGACTGTAAGAGCTGATGTACGACTACACTCCATGTCCAGGACATACGGTGGAAATATATGTACATATACTTATTCAGATAGCCATAAATATATATATATATATATATATAATTACACATGTGTACTACATTGAATTACCACTGTCATGGCAAACACACACTATAAATCCTTACAGCATGTGGGCATGGTCCCTTTACATTTCCTGTGTGATGGACATCCTTCCTGTGTGCAGGCATCAGTGATAAAGGCAGCAGGTAGCAATACCTCGAACAGGAGAACCTGCACACTCAGAGTGGCAACATATTTGTAGGAGGATCAGGAACTACAGGCAGACTGTGGGTAGAGTTGTGTAATGCTTTGCATAGTACTGGTGTTACAGGGTGTGTGTGTGTACATACTAGTGTACCTTGGAATGCAGTCTGTCTGCATAGCTCACTACTGCGGGTCTAAACTATTGCTGGACAGAGGTATGCCTATCATGTGTTGTCCATCCACCACACAGGTCCTGTGTCAGATATTAAACTGGCAGTGTGTGTGTGTGTGTGTGTGTGTGCGTGTGTGTGTGTGTGTGTGTGTGTGTGTGTGTGTGTGTGTGTGTGTGTGTGTGTGTGTGTGTATGTGTTGCATGCTATCAGTACATGGCTACATCCATTTGTATTTCAATGTGTTATCTTTGCATAAAGGTATGCTGCAATGAATACTGTAACACCAGCAATTTCCAGGTTGTGTAACAGTAATAATGCAAATATGGCCCTATGTTCCTGCCTCTGTCCTCCACATATATGCCAGTCTTTGTCCTCCTGTGATACAGGAAGGGTTGTTAGGTAATGGCCTATTATTATTTACCAGTAGCATTGCTGCTACCATCCCAGTCATGTCATGGACTCCCACACCAACTGTTGGGCCAAGTCCATATATATGGGGGCAACAGCTGGAGAACACATATGTGCCCTTGTACATTCCAGAGATAAGTGTGTGGTACACAGTGTTCCTTGCCCTTGTACAGCCTTTTATGAGGGGGGGGGGTTCTATACCATTAACCTAGGCTATGGTACCTTTTCAGGGATATAACTGTTAAGATGAGGGTCATGTGATAGTGAGATGTTAGGTTAAGCAATGTTATGTACGAGATACTGTGACATTAACACAAGTGCTACTTTTCCCCCTAGGGCTTGACTACAGGGTATAATTGGAGGCTACTGAACTACATCTGTAATTGTTGATTGTTATGTATCCTGAAGGCAAATCCTGTTTCTACTGTTGTACTAATTGAAGGCCTTGGCCTGGACAGCATAGTATGGTATATATACACATTGCTTGCATCTACTGTTTTGTGTGGGCCTTGCATTCATGACTGATTACATATTTCAATCCTTATGTGATGTCAGTACTGGCATACATTATTGTATAGTACACTAATAAAGGTTATCTGTGTATGCATACCTGTGTGTCATGTCATGTCCTTTGAATTGTGGGTGGGTATATGTTTAATGTCAGTATTATCATTAGCGGGAATGGCTGCCACACTACACATTTCACAGGTTCCAGTTGAAGGGCTTGTGGCTGAGGGATATACTTTGCACCCAGTACTTCCACACTACTTCTACATATGTATGGTTACTGATATCTTTTGTGTGTGCATATGTGTATGTACCTATATATATCTAATATGGCTACATCTATATACATGTATCTATAGATATATATATATATATGTATATATATGTATATATATATATATATATATATATATATATATATATATATATATATATATATATATATATATACATACATATGATCATATGTATGTATCTATATACAATTGATGTTATTTATTTTTTTTATTTTTATTTATTTTATTTTACATTTGTTGACCGGGCTAGTCCAACTGGATACATGTCCATTTTCAGTGGAGGCCCGGGGAGAAAAGCTCCAGTAACGTCATACTAAATAATAATAAACACACTGTAAACATACAGAAACATCTAATGTAAAATTTGAAAATAGTTTAAAAAAGACTAAAAAAGTAGAAAGATTTGAGAAAGGCACTTAGATAGAGTATTACAGCATCAGATGAAGTAAAATTTAGAAAAATGACTGTATAAAAAGTGACTAGTACAATCAAGCATGGTGAGTAGTACTCAGGAGTGACAGAGTTAGGAATTAAGAAGGAAAGGTTAGTTTAAAAATCAAATAAATAGAGAAAAAAAACGTTTAGTCAGGGTTGTTGCAAGAGCATAGCCAGTGGTTAGAGAGGAAAAGTTTTAGGTTAGTTTTAAATCGTGTGAGTGAGGTTAGGGTTGTAAGGTCTTGTGGTAGGAGATTCCATATTTTGCCAACTGAATTAGAGAATATGGTGTCTCCTGCTAAGTTATTTGATAAGGAAGTATGAATCAGCATTCTATTAGAGGAGTATAGATTCCTCAGGTTATTGTATGGTCTTATGAGGGTAGAGAGCATTGGAATGTTGTCGGGATGGTATAGGGCTTTGTGGGCAATTGTAAGTTGGTTAAATTGTATTAGGTGAGGTATTTCAAGCCAGCCTAGTTGTTTAAGATTCAGACAGTGATGAGTCCTGTATGGAGAATTTGTAGCAAATCTGGCAATATTGTTATATGATGTAGCTAGTTTGTTAAGATTATGCTTAGAAAGATTGGTGTATATGGGGGAAGCATATAATAGGGTAGAGAATAAGTGGGTTCTAGCTATTGTGGTTCTGGCTTCTGGTGTCAGGAAAGATTTGATTCTATAGAGAGATCCGAGTTTTCTGTTAGTAGATTTTATTGTTGTGTTTATGTGAGTGTCAAATTTTAGTTGATTGTCAATTGTAATTCCTAGGAGTTTGGTGGTGGGGTCTGGAGAGATAAGGGTACCATTGCTGGATGTGAGTGTGAAATGAAGGGAGGGAGACAAGTGAGTGGGTGTAAAGAGCAAAATTTTGGTTTTTTTTGGGTTAAGGAGGAGACAGTGGTTAGAGAACCATTGCTCTATAGTGGCGAAGGCTTTTTGTGTGAATAAATGAAGTTCAGTTTGGGATGAGCCAGAACAAATGATGGTTGTATCATCTGCATATTGAATGCAGGTTGTATGTGGAGTAGCGAGATGAAGGTCATTTATGAAAATGGAAAACAGTAGTGGACCTAAAATAGAGCCCTGTGGGACACCTATGGAGGTGGGGAGGAGGTCTGAAAGTTGGTTTTGCCAGAGAACTGCTTGTTTTCGGTTTTCCAGATAGGATGTAAACCAGTTTATAGCAGGATTGTCAAGAGAGAGGGACTTCAAACGGTGGAGGAGGAGTTGATGATTGACCATGTCAAAGGCTTTAGACAGGTCTACAAAGAATGCTGAAGAAAGAATATTTTCGCTGTTTTGTTGATACAGTTAGTAAAGGATAACAAGGCTGTGGTAGTACTGTGGAATGGCCGAAAACCATGTTGACAGTTAGCTAGGAGATTTTGGCGGAGTAGGTGGTTTAGTAATTGTTTGTGGATGCATTTCTCCATTATTTTTGCGAGTGGAGATAGTAAAGCTATGGGGCGAAAGTTGGAAAATTCAGTGGAGTCACCACCTTTATAAAGAGGAATAATGTGTGAAATTTTCCAGATAGATGGGATAGTGCCTTCTTCTATGGTTCTGTTGATCAGTATGGAGATGGGGTAGGCAATGGCTTTGGCACCTATTTGGAGGTATTCTGATGGTAGTTTATCAGCTGAGGGGGTATTAGGTTTTAATTTTTGAAGCAAGGAAGAGATATAGGAGGTGGGTATAGGTTTGAGGTGGAAGGGGGGAGGAATGGAGCTTGGAGTAGGTAATTTGGAGGTATCAGGGTTTTGTTGATTTGCTAGATTTAGTATAGCAGAAGTAAAGAAAGTATTAAAGGCATTAGCTGTTTGTATTGGGCAGTCAGGGTTAGAACCTAATGGATTTGGTGTGGCTACTTTTCCAGGGGATAATAGTGTGTTAATAGCAGTCCAGAAGTTTTGTGGTTGTTGAAGGGATGATTGTTGTAGTTGTGTATAAAAGTTCTTTTTATCTTGTAGAATAGCTTTTTATGTCATGTTTCTTTGTTGTCTAAAAGTTTGGTGATCAGTTGTATTCTTTGTGGTATGCCATTTTGCCCAAGATTTATTTCTACTAAGGATTAGTTTCCTAGTATTGATTGAGAGCCATTGGGCTGTTTTAGTTTTTATTCTTATGGAACGCATTGGGGCATGATGTTCTGGGATTGTCAGGAAAGTGGTATTGAAGTAATTAACTGCTTCATTTATAGGGAGAGACTTAAGAGGTGACCAGTTGCATTGCTTAAGTTCGGTTTGAAACAGTATAGGGTCAAAATATTTTTTGTTACGGGCTGTTCTGACTGAAGTAGGGATAGTAAAACTTGTTTTATGTCTGATAATATATATTAGAGAGTGGTCGCTAAGGTCATCTGGGAGAGTTCCTGTTGTATATTTTTGCTGTGGACTATTTGTTAGTATCCAATCAAGGATACTTTCTTTATTATTAAGTTTATTTGTTCTAGTTGGGGAGTTTATAGCTTGAGAGAAGCCATGCAGGTTAATAAGGGTGGATGGATTAGTGTGGTTACATAAATTCCAGTCAGTATTAAAGTCTCCTAATAGTATTGTTTCTTGGAGGAGATTTAAAGAAAACCAGTTTAATAAGTCTTCTAGTATAGTAGGATTTTTACCTGGGGGAAGATAGGTGCAGATAATGTTAACTGTTTTATGAGAGTTAAGCTGCAATTTAGAAATAATTATTTCTACATTGTTGTCTGATGGTAGGTTATGAATTGTTTTGCTAATTTGAAGTCCAGTTTTATAGAGAATTGCTACCCCTCCACCTTTTTTATTTAAGCGGTCTTGTCGAAGGATACTATAGCCTGGGGGGATAATTTCATTATCTTTTATTGTGGGTTTGAGCCGTGTTTCTGTTAAGCATAGGATGTCGAACTGCTGAGCATCTAGAAGAGCATGAATTTGTGGTATTTTGTTGCAAATGCTACGTATGTTTAGATGGGCTATTGAGAGTGATTTAGAGGGTTTGGTTGATGGTGATGGGATTGTTTTGCACTGGTTCCAGTTAGAGGATGGTGGGGGAGGGTTTGGGCCGGGGTTGGGGTGAATGTCTCCATCTATTAAAGAGTGGAGTAATATAAGGTTGTAGTATTGTGGAGTTTTGCAGTGGTAGTCAAATGATTTTCTGTTGTTAAGAATAGAGTATTTAATATGAATAAGATGGTGATATTTAGCTTGAAAGTAACTGGTTTTGTTGATGGCATTGAGATAGCTTGTAGTTAGAGCTGGAGGAGATGTTAGGGTTTGTTTGTAAGGGATGGTAAGAGTAAAAAAGAGGGGTTGTTCATAGGAGGTTAAGAGGTAGGTAGAGGTGAGAGTAGTTAGGAGAGTTAGTACTAGTAAAAATTGGTGTTGGTAAGACATGGCAAAGGAGTGTATAATAGGTTTTGGAGGAGAAGAATAGGGATTTACGTTTGGAATGTGTTATATAATTATTTGTGAGTCATACATTAATATATATATATATATATATATATATATATATATATATATATATATATATATATATATATATACATACATATAGCTGTCTATCTGTCTACATTTACAGATATATATCTGTCCATATGTCCATGCATGTTTGGCTCATATTTTGGCCTGCTCCTCATTCACTTGGCAATTGTCATGGATGATCGCAGCACTGAAGTCAGTAACTAGTGGCAACACTTTTGTGTTTCAGACTTCATCTACTTCTACATTTCTGTTGTAATACATATAACTGTGTAACTAGCAACATTTTATGTGTATCAGAGCATTATTTGACATATATTCCTATGTGTACCCACAGTGTGGCATACATTGTCCAGACTTCTTGCATTAACAGGTTATGTGGTGTGATAATAATAAATTTCCTGTACTGTTGACTGATTGTGCTGCATCCTATGTTTGTGAAAACTTCAGGTTATGCATATTTGCCATGGTTTAGTGAAAAATCACTTTGTGTATGGAGTGCAGAGTCCTGGGTTTGAACCTTAGAAAGGCAGTTTATTTTGTTGCTGGGCAGAACAAGGGAAGTTGGCTACAGAGTGATTAGGGCACTTTTAAGCAATTGTAAGCGTGTTTACATGGATTTGCATGATGGTAAGTACTGCCAACCTCCGCTTATGTTTTCTTACAGTCAGCTTCAAATCTCTCAACCTGTGTAGGCATAGCTTACCCCCGCAGTCTGGGTAGCAGTGCTGTGCAACACTTAGTGGTGCTTAATATTTGATTTGCATGATATTTGCCTTTTGGCATTGATGTCTTCTTCATTACATGTTATATATGTGTCTTGTATCCTTGATTCATGTGTAAGTATGCTGTATGGGGTCCTGGGAACTTCAACACTTTATTGCAGTAACACCTCACATCTGGCTTTACTGCAGTACTCCAGTTCACATATTTATGTTATGTAGCAGGATATACCACTTCACACTGTACACAGATTAAGTTCACATGTTTGGTTTGATTTTCCTGTGGTGAGGATTAGTTTGCTGATACCTCATGCATATCTATTGCTATGATGGCTTAATGGTTATCTACTGTGACTATAGTGTACAGGGTCCTGAGTTTGAACTTTGCTGACAGCAGTTTATTTTGTTGCTGGCCAGAACTTTGGCCATTGGATCCAGAGTGATTAAAGCACTTTAAAGCAGTTGTAAGTGGGTTTGCACGGGTTTCCGCAACGGTAAGCACTGCTAACCTCCGGTTACAGTTTCTTACACTCAGCCTCTACTTTGCTTAATCTCTGTTGGCAATGCTTACCCCCATGCAAATGCACTTAGACACACTTACTACTGCTTATTTGTGCTTAAACCTGCTTACTAGTGCCTTATTCATTATGACACTGACACTTCACATGTGCATTTCATGCAGTACTCCATTTCACATTTAAATGTTATTATGTAGGTTATACGGCAAAAAGATATAAAAAATATGTTCATATACAGATTTCACATGGAAAATGATATGTGCTGCAGTGGGACTCAAACCAGGAATGTCTGTTTGTTAGGCAGATGCTCTAACCACTACACTATTGCTGTACGTATATGTTCCTTGTTATCCTCTTCAGCCTTTTCAGCTGCTTTAATCGTAGCTAAGCGATGGGCAAACCTGTGCACCTACGATTAGCTGTTCTCGGGGTTTTAAAAAAATAAATACAGTGGTTTCTTTATTTTATTTCAATGTATTGTTGCTGTTGAACACATGTAGACGGTTGGCGGGGATATGCGCACACCTATGAGTGGTCTCGCTCATTTATTTACACTTTCTTCTGTTCTACTTTGCAGGGGCATGTTTATTCTGAGAGCTCTGATCTCAGACATGCCCCCCTGCACTCGCCCACGGTCAGTGTATGATTTGGAGCTCAGGCAGGGAGCCTTTATTAATATGCTTGGTGCGCTGCCATCCTTCTCTTCAACTGCCACTTCTGTGCAGGACTAAATTAGTCCTGCACGGAAGATTAGTAAATCCGGAGGACTCACTTACCTTAAATCGCACCTAAATCCACACAGGACACCATACACCATCCACACAAAACACTGCACGTAAAGAAGCGTAAAGCCATAACTGCGAATTTGAGATATTCAGATTTGCGATTATGCACTTTCGCTATTTTAAAAAATTGCCTTTATGGTCTCAGGATACTGGAATTGAAGATTTCAGTATTTCGATATTATAAAGGGGAACTATAAATATATATATATATATATATATATATATATATATATATATATATATATATATATATATACATATATATATCTATATATAAATCTATATATATATATATATATACACATATATATATATATATATATATATATATATATATATATATATATATACACACATACACACACACACACACACACACACACACACACACACACACACACACACACACACACACACAATTCCCCTAATTGCACTAAATGTTTTGCTATACTGAGAATTACACTACAGGTCCTTGAACTTTGCAAAGGTTCCCTACATTTTTTATGCATATGGGCATATTTGCTTTTCAGTTTGTGTGTGAGTGCATATATTTCTGTATGTGAATCTGTTTATTAGTTCTCAGTGACTGGGGTATTGGGCTGATGTTAGTGGGCCCCACTGAAAGAAAGGTGACAAAACGTAAAGCTAGTTAACGGTGACTATAGTCATTACATATTACATATACATTAACACTCAAAGTTATTAAAATAGAGTGGTACATTAAGAAGTGCAGAGCAAGTCCCTTAGCAATTTGTTGCCCTTTTGGTAAGAAAACGGGCAGTATTTATTGTACATGCAGAATTATTTCAATGATTTAGAAAAACACTATATTTCACCGCTTCTAAACTCCAAATGAAAATAAAATCATTAGAAAAGCAAACAGCTGGAGTCATCAAAATTTTAAAAGGCTTATTTTATTACAACTAGCACTTCAGAATAAAGCCTTTAAAGTTAAAATTCATTACAAAAAGAAAGGAAATAAATACATATTACACTTTCATCAACCAATCAGAAAAAAACAATTAGATGGCACCATTAACTAAATAATCATGTTTATGCTATGGCTCATTATTCATACCATTAGGATACAAAATCTAGATAAACATGTATTTTCCCTCTAACATAATAAAAATATACCTTTGTCTAATAATATATCATCCTTAAGAGCTGTATAAAGTAAAAAAAAAATTAAACCTCAAACAGCTGGGTTATGATGCATCAAGAAATGTTGCTCTGAGCTAGTCATGGAAGTATCTTTAATATTTTTAAGATGGTCCAGTATTCATTTCTAACTGTCCTAGAAGTCTGTCCAGCATAATAGTCCAGATTCATAAAGGTTACCACAAAGTGTATACTGAGTATACACTTTGTATATACTCTCTGAATTCAAGAACATCCCTAACACAATGTTTGTGCTGTCTATTCACTCAGCATGATTACACTTTTTGGTAGCCTTTATGAGTCCGGCCTAATATTTATTGCAAGTGCACCTAATACAAAACACTTGTCCCTATGTGAAAGCAGTTAGAAGTCTCACAAACTACTTCTTTATGCTCAGTGCCTTCTATTTTAGATAAATCCCAAATGAGACAAAGTGAGCATCCCCTTACATTGAAAGGACCTTTCAGATAAAGTTGAAAATGTATGTGAATGAACCAAATGGTCCATTAAAGAAGAAAACTACAGTGTGGCATCATAGGGAAACATCTTAAGTTTAGAAGTCAAAATGTTATCACAGGGTAACATATGCCAATGCTGTTTAGTAATATGGGTGACCCCTTCTACAAAAGGAGCATATCTAGTAACAAAATACACATCACCTTGATCACCTGAGGTGATATTCCTCTTTTTAAGACGGTTTACTATGGCAACATTGAAACTGCATCGGTCAACTGTCACATGGTCGAAAGCCAGTTTCCCAGGTCGGCAGAATGTCAACCCAAAATCGATCGACTTACACTACAGCAAATGGGTAGTCTAGGCCGATCATTTTGGTTCGACATTGTGCAGGGAGGTCATGCTTCAGTGAGGAACAGGGAATAAATCCATTTCCTCACTGTAGTGTGATGTTGGAGTTGGTATATTTAATATGCAGGGGGTGTGGGGGGCTGGAATGCAAGAGGACGTAGAACTAACATACTGCTGACTGTAGAGTTCAATGGTACGTTAATATGCTTAGCAGGAAGTGAGTGACATCACCTCCTACTATGTCAAATACATCAAACCATGGTGGTTGATGTATTCATTTTCGCTTTGGGTTACAATTCGAAATTTTGTATTCAGCATTTTGGGTCGACCTTTGTTATTGGTCGACCGAAGCTGATTCGAAATTTCAGCAGTAAAATTTCTAAAACTATAACTACATTCCACAATACAGAATGAATGAAGTTGCTGTAGAGAAGAGAAAATAAATTGATTGTAATATCCTGTGATGAAAGACACTGCCAAATATCTAAAGCACCATCATTAAAATCCCTGTCTTCTTTATAGATCCTATGTGTCTTAAGAAATTCCCCGTAAGGTAGAGAGTTCATAAGATGAGAAAGATGCACACCAGAAGCCAAAAGAAAAATTTTTACAGTCATAGGTTTCCTAAACATTTTAGTCAGTACTTTCTTACCATTTCTATAGATAAACAAATCCAAATATTGTAGCGAATCCTCCTGACATGTATAAATAAACTTTCTTTAATGAAAAAAACATTGATACAATCCATTTACAAAACATCAAAATAATTACTAGCACTTTTCACTATAAAAAACAAGTCATCAATATCAAGGACATAAAAAACCTTGATTCCATATGTAAGAATCTTAGTGCATAAATATGTTGCTGCTCAAAAAAGCCATAAATAAATTTGCATGACTGGGAGAAAACTTGCCCCCATCACAGTCCCTTGAAACTTATGATGTGTGTCAACATTAAAGTTAAAAAAATAAATAAAATGTGTAACAGGAAACTCTAACAAAGAAATAAGAAATTCCTTAGAAGATAAAGTACAAAATGTGAAATATCTGCTAGGCCATCTCTATGAATGATATCATCATCATCATCTTCTTTCAGCTATTCCCGTTAGGGGTCGCCACAGCAGATCATCTGTTTCCATTTCTTCCTGCCCTCTGCATCTTGCTCTGCCACACCAACCACCTGCATGTCCTCTCTCACCACATCCATAAACCTTATCTTACACCTTCCTCTTTTCCTGTTACCTGGTAGCTTCATCCTTAGCATCTTTTCCCCAATATACTCAGCATCCCTCCTCAGCACATGTCCAAACCAATGTAATCTTGCCTCTCTGGCTTTGTCTCCAAACCTTCCAACCTGGGCTGACCCTCTAATATACTTATTCCTAATCCTGTCCACCCTCTTCACACCCAGTGCAAATCTTAACATCTTTAACTCTGCCACATCCAGCTCTAACTCCCGCTTTTTGTCAATGCCACTGTCTCCAACCCATATAACATAGCTGGTCTCACTACCCTCTTGTAGACCTTCCCTTTCACTCTTACAGGTACTCGTCTGTCACAAATCACTCCTGACACTCTTCTCCACCCACTCCATCCTGCCTGTACTCTCTTCTTCACCTCTCTTCCACACTCACCATTACTCTGAATTATTGATCCCAAGTATTTAAACTCATCCACCTTCACCACCTCTACTCCTTGCATCCTCACCATTCCTCTGTCCTCCCTCTCATTCACACACATATATTCTGTCTTAGTCCTGCTGACCTTCATTCCTCTTCTCTCTAGAGCATATCTCCACCTCTCCAGGGTCTCCTCCACCTGTTCCCTACTCTCACTACAGATCACAATGTCATCTGCAAACATCATAGTCCATGGAGCCTCCTGTCTGATCTTGTCTGTCAACCTGTCCATCACTATTGCAAATAAGAAAGGGCTCAGAGCTGATCCTTGATGTAATCCCACCTCCACCTTAAACGCATCCATCACTCCCACCGCAGACCTCACCACTGTCACACTACCCTCGTACATATCCTGTACCACTCTTTCATACTTATAGGTTCATAGGTTCATAGGTAGATACTAGGCTATCTGCCCTAGGGCATTTATAAGCCTAGCCAGAGTGTATTTGGCTTTCGCCACCCTTTTAGATTAGTTGACTGTGCCTCTGTATAGTAGGTCACAGAAGATAGCCCTTTTAAGGTTAGTTTACTGTGCCTCTGTCTAGTAGGGACACAGAAGAAATCCCAGGGGTAAACCTACGATCTCCCATGCACTCATCAAGATTTCTCTTGAAGAGGGTCATTGAGAGGCTCTGCCTAACATGGATTGGGATTTTGTTCCAGAGTGAGGGGAGCCTCTGGGATATGAATCTGTCCCTCCAGCATGTCCTATTTATTTCTGTGCTGAGGTTTAAGTCCCTGGAGCATGTGGTTCTAAGGGATTTGGATTTCCTGAGGTGGAGCATGTCCATTAATTCTGGTTTGGACACGGCTTTATATGTCAGGCACAGATCACCTCTGAGTAGGCGGTAAGCAACTGAGTAGAACTGGAGTTTCTTTAGCCTAACTGCATAGGGCACCTGTTTGAGTCCCTTGATCCTCTTGGTGAAGTACTTTTAGGGTCTTTCCAGTTGCTGCAGGTGTCAGGTAAGGTACATCCCAAATCGGGCAATGTATTCAATTATGGGCCTGATGAGCACTCCCAACTTCCTCATACAAAACCACAACTCCTCTCTAGGCACCCTGTCATATGCTTTCTCTAAGTCTACAAAAACACAATGCAACTCCTTCTGACCTTCTCAGTACTTCTCCATCAACACTCTCAGAGCAAACATCGCATCTGTAGTGTTCTTTCCCGGCATGAAACCATACTGCTGATCACTAATCATTACCTTCCTTCTTAACCTAGCTTCCACTACTCTTTCCCATAACTTCATGCTGTGACTGATCAGTTTAATCCCTTTGTAGTTACTACAGCTCTGCACATCACCCTTATTCTTAAAAATCGGTTCCAAAACACTTTTTCTCCATTCCTCAGGCATCCTCTCACTTTCCAAAATTTCATTAAACAATCTGGTTAAAAACTCCACTGCCATTTCACCTAAACACCTCCATGCTTCCACAGGTATGTCATCTGGACCAACAACCTTTCCATTCTTCATCCTCTTCATAGCTATCCTTACTTCCTCCTTGCTAATCCATTGCACTTATTGATTCACTATCCCCACATCATCCAACCTTCTCTTTATTCATCACCCCCTCAAAGTACTCTTTCCATCTGCTCAATACACTCTCCTTGCTTGTAAGTATGTTTCCCTCATTATCCTTTATCACCTTTACCTGCTGCACATCTTTCCTAGCTTGGTCCCTCTGTCTAGCAATCGGTACAGGTCCTTTTCTCCCTCCTTAGTGTCCAACCTTTCATACAACTCTTCATATGCCTTATCCTTAGCCTTCGCCACCTCTCTCTTTGCCATGCACCTCATCTCCTTATACTTCTGTCTTTTTTCTTCATCTCTCTGACAGTCCCACTTCTTCTTTGCCAACCTCTTTCTCTGTATACTCTCCTGTACTTCCTCATTCCACCACCATGTCTCCTTCTCATCCTTCCTCTGTCCATATGTCATACCAAGCACCTTTCTAGCTGTCTCCCTTACTAGCTCTGCTGTAGTTACCCAGCTATTTGGTAACTATTCACTGACACCCAGTGCTTGTCTTAACTCTTCCATGAATTCCACCTCACAATTACCCTTTTTCAATTTCCACCATTTGATCCTCAGTGCTACCCTCACACTCCTCCTCTTCTTGATCACCATCATCTTACAAACCACCATCCTATGCTGCCTAACTACACTTTCCCCAGTCACCACTTTACAGTCTCCAATCTCCTTCAAACTGGCCCTCCTACATAAGATATAATCCACCTGTGTGCATCTTCCTCCACTCTTGTATGTCACCCTATGCTCCTCCCTCTTGTTAAAATACGTATTCACCACAGCCATGTCCATCCTTTTCACAAAATCCACTACCATCTGACCTTCTGCATTCCTTTGTTTAACACCATACCTACCCATCACTTCCTCATCCCCTCTGTTCCCCTCACAAACACACCCATTGAAATCTGCTCCAATCACCACTCTCTCACCCTTGGGTACAGTCATCACCACTTTATCCAACTCACTCCAAAATTTTTTTCTTTCTCGTCCATCACACACCCAACTTGTGGAGCATATGCACTAACAACATTCATCGTTACACCATCAATTTCCAGCTTCATAAACATCACTTTATCTGACACTCTTTTCACCTCCAAAACACTCTTAGCATAATCTTCCTTAAGGATAACTCCTATGCCATTTCTCCTCCCATCCATACCATGATAAAACAATTTGAACCCACCTCCGATACACCTAGCCTTACTCCCCTTCCATATGGTCTCTTGCACACACAATATGAATTATATAATTATATAAAAAATGGCCACATCCACAGTGAGAAAGAAAAGAAAATTGTCCTGCCAAATAGTATGTTTTAATTTCTATATTAAATGTTAACTGACCCTGAGATAAGAATCCACTGAGATAACAAAAGGTTATAAACAAAGATTAAATGACATCAGTTCTTTTTAATGGGCCACCAGCTTGAAAGACTGTTGGCCTTCCTGGTAGAAATACAAGGTTTTTGTGTACCTTCAGCAAACAGTAAAATAAAGGTACTCTAGGATTAATCAAAAGTAACCTAGTAATATATCTGTCGAAAAGAATATCCATAGTCACTGCTTCATTTAAAAGCTACAAAAAAGCTGCCTGGGTTCTTTCTATGTAATCAGTGGAAACCTTTACATAGTCCTTGACATAACTGCAGTATTACCTTAATTTATCACCAGGCATAATCACCAAATCCATATTATTGGGTAATGAGTTTAATGCCAGCCATTCCTCCTTTTTGAAACTGTACTTGAAAATTATTTTTAGTCTTTACTGAAAAAGGTCACCTAGCCTCTGCCACAACTTGCTGTGAGGGAAAAGTTAGTTTGTTCTTGCTTTCTTGTGTTTTGTATTACTTTATTGCATTCTTCTATTTTGTATATTATGGTGTATTTTCTTTACATTGTGTTTTACTTGTATTTAATTGCGTATTAAAACTAGGAAAGAGACCACAGCTGTGTCTCTTGTGAATCACACAGGAATTAGAATAGGTCAACTAAGCAGTCACACAAAAGTTAGAACAGGTCAATTAAGGTTAATTATCTGTGAACCGAGGTTGGAGCTAAGAAATAAACCTTCTATTTAAGGGGTAAAATAAAACGTTTCAAAGCTTTACTGGAAAAGCTCACCCAGACTGTCACAACTTGCTGTGAGGGAAAGGTAAGTTTGCTTTTGCTTTCTTGTATTTTGTATTAATTTATTGACTTCTTCTTGTTTGTATATTGTGACTTGTTTTCTTTACATTGTGTTTTACTTGTATTCTGCTTTTAATTTCATATTAAAACTAGGAAAGAGACCAGAAATGTGTCTCTTGTGAATCACACAGAATTTTTCCCACCCTCTTGATGTTTTGTTCTTTAATTCAACTGTCTTTCTAGTTGCATGCCCTTTATTAATCTGTCCACATATCGCATTCCTCTCTCCTTTCATTGACTGTTGTAAGCACAAAATTATCATTTTGTGAAATCAGTCCCCTTAAAACTATTAATTTATTGGCCATCCCACTGTATTCCATAAAAACAGAATACAAAGTGTCCACCCCCTTTCAATCTATCTTGCTCTTTTAAAATTAGTGGCTCTCCACTAAGACAACTAAAAAGTTACCCCCCCTTTCATACCTCACTGTTTAGTGCACACTGCAGTGCTTAGGATATTAACCCATTTTTTTCCATCTTACCCTTAAAATCTGCAATAGCTATTGCAAGACCACCAATTATTGGAGAGCTCACACTGTGCCTCTCAGTAGTCATCTTGGGATTAGTGCTCCTGGTGAGAGAAGGAGTACAGGAAATTATTTTCTGTAGACTGCTGATCACCATAAAGCCTAATAACTGCGTCATAGGTGACAGCTTGAGATTTGTGCTTGAATTCGGCACCTGGTGAGAGAAAGAGCAGAGATCATTGATTTCTGACTGTTTCTGGTTGTGCAGTCACTGTCTATGCTTGATGTTTCTAATTTGTCTTGTTGCTAATCAAGGCATCTACCAGAAGAATGCTACAGTAAGCATACAGACCCTTGTACCATCTAGGACAAGACTGTGGACCACCAAACAGGCTGTGGCCTGCTTCTCATCTTGAGATTGGTGCTAATATTTTGCTTCTTGTGAAAGAAGAAGCAAAGGAGCATTGTATCCCAGCATAGTTAACCTGTGGTGAGACCAGCACTAGTAGTAGCCAGGCAGTAACCATTCATGTGACCCCCCCCCCCTTCCATCATTCTTGACAAGCTAATTCTTTGTTTTCAATAAGTGCTGCTTGGTTTCTTTCTAACTTTAGAATATCTGCTTAAATACTTTAAAATTTTCAGGGTCTACTTCTTAGTTTCCCCTCAAGTGTTTGACAGTGCTCTCTATAGATACAGACACCATGGGTGACATTTTTCCTGTTAAAGCACAATTGAAATTTTACCAATACCTAGTTCCTCACAGGACCACTAGTTTGCAGTGACAAGCACTGTTCCCAGAATTGAAAACCAGATATTCCTGACATTGCTTTATATTCTCACTCCAACTGTCTAATCAATAAAAAAGGGTCTGTTGCCATGGACATGAACTTTCCCACTATCTCTGTTACCACCTTGGTGGATATGGGCATCCTGAGGCAATGTAGAAATTGCCTCATGTTTACTGACAACCAGTTAATTCTCATACAAACTGATATGATATGTGAGAGGTGTATTTACACAATGTAACTGGAAGCAAAGCTCTCACATAAAAGTACTCCTAATGTCAATAAGGTTGTCAGTAGTATACATGCTGAGCCCATCACACACAATTCAAAGCAGACACATATACTCACATATGCTGAGACACTTAAATGTAACCTACCTAACCCCCACAGACCTCCTAGACAAAGTACACATAACAAACACCCTCAGCAACCCCAACTGCACTCTTTCATAAGAATACCCACACCATCACAGAGGATCATTGGAAGTTACTAGGTTATCAACCCGGAGGTCATTTCAAGCCTAGCCATTTCATCCCAATGTAATACCAGTGATACTCTAGTCAATATCTGGTACTGCATTTACTAATGACTGCCCATGTCCAGGAGGGTTGTGGGCACCATCCCTGATAAGAATTTATGGTGCCCCATCCACTCATCCAGGTTCCTTTTGAACAGTGTCATAGAGGTGTTCTGCTTCACATGAATTGTCAGCCTATTCCAATAGATAGATACATCAATTACTGGGAGACAAATCTGTCCCTCCAGCACATCCTATTCAAGTTGCAGACCATATTTGGATCCCTGAAATGGGTAGCTCTAGTCCCATTTGATTTACAGATGTGCAGCAAATTCATTACGTTTGGGTTGGAGATTACTCTGTAAGCCAGGTATAAATCTTCCCTAAGAGGTCTATACAATACTCAGTATAGTGACAGAGACTTTAGTTGGTCTGTATAAGGCATGTGCTGGAGTCCCTTGATCTTTTTTGTTACAAACCTCTGAGGTCTTTCCAGTTGCTGCAGGTGCTTGTATGTTACATGCCAAAAGGGGTGTTGTACTCAATTATTGGGCTGATTAGTGATGAATATAGAGGAATTATAACCTCCTTTGCTCTAGAGGTGATGCCTTTGCTACTCAAGTGTGCTATGTAGAAAACTGTTCTTACTACAGTAGATACATGGTGGTCATAGTTAAGGTCTTAGTCTAGTTGTGATCCCAGATCCCTTACCACTTCGTAGGTACATAGGGTATTGTTATTATTTTGATAGTGTGAAGGGACTTTGTTTTTACCGAAGGGAATGATGATGCATTTCTTTGCATTTAGTTTGAGACCATGACTAAGATGCTAGTCGTTCGTCTGCATAAGATTCTCCTGAAGTATACTGATATAATTTGATGATTCAATAATTGCACCCAGTTTGCAGTCATCCGCAAACTTGGACAGCCACAGCCCCTTAGGTTTGGCCTGAACCTCTGAGAAGTATATACCAAACAGTAGGGGCACCAGCACTGACCCTTGTGGCACCCTGCTGGTGATAGGTCTGCTGGTTGATGTGAAGTCACCCACTTTGATAGTGTGTGTGACCAGTTTGTGAGCCTGTTGGCAACCCATCTTACAACAAAGGGATTTATATTCAGTTTGCTAAGTTTTTCAGTAATGTCTGAGTGTGGGATTGTATCAAAGGCCTTGGTTTGAGGTATGCTGTGTGCACAGATTTGCTCTTGTCAATGGCCCTGGTCACATTTTTGAAGACACCTACCAAGTTTAACAAACAGGATCTGCCCTTGACAAAGCCAAATTGGGTCAGATCCAGGTTTTGGAGGTTGGCTAAGTCTTTATTTATGAGGTCCATGATGATATGTTCCATGGTCTTACAGACGAGGCTGGTCAGACTTATGGGTCTATAATTCCCTGAGTCTGTTGCTAAGCCACCTTTGTTGGGGAGAATAACTTTTGCTGTTCTCCATTCTGCAGGAACATAGCCTGTGGTTAGACTGTGAATGAATAGGGTACTTAATGGTGATGCTAGTTCATGTTTTAGTTTGTTTAGAAGACAGCCTGGGATGCTGTCTGGTCCCATAGAAGCTGTGTTTTTTGCCTTAGACAAGGCTTGACTGATCTGCTCTTTGGATATGTAGGGTGGAGAGGACAAGGTTTGTGATAAGTTTGGAGGGGATAAGGGAGTGACATTTTTACCAGATCTGTCTGCCAGCAGGTTTGTTATCTCTGTGGGATCAGTGTGTGTGTGATACCGTTAGACACTAACTCGGCACATGCTTGGGTCCTACCTTTTAGGCTGCGTACATAGCTGTAAAAGGCGTTATGGTTATCCTTAGCTGTGATTGCTCTCAAAGTTTTTCTCAAAGTTACCCTTAGAGGATTTGACAAGTTGTCTTATTTGCCTGTTGAGGTTGAGGACGGTACTATTCCATTGTTGGGGCCTCACCTTTTACTTAGACAGCAACTTTTTGCATTTGTTGTAAAATTTGTTGATGCTGGATGCCCACCAGGGCGGCTTGTTTTCCCTGAGGCTCTAGCTTTGATTCTCCCTGGAACAGCTGAATCTGTACACTTATACAAGTGATTGTACAGGGCTTTAGTGTAAGCTTTGGTGTAGTTACCACTTCCAACTGGGGTGGGGCCTGGTATGCATTTCTACCTTCCCCTAGGAGGGTGTAGTTAGCCTTGGTGAAATATTTTTAATCTGACTTTGCCCTTTGTGAGTTCTGGTGTTAGTGTCAGTTTGCAGGCTACTGATTTGTGGTCAGATTTAACTAATGAGGGTTCAACAGCTGCAGTAGAGCATCTGTTTGTTATGTTAGTGAGGACCAGATATAGTATGTTTGTTCCTCTTGCTGGGGTTTGAACAATTTTTTCCCGGTCATTTGAGTTAACAAATTCAAGGAAATTTTGTGCTTGTGAGTTAGGGCTGGAGTAGGTTTCCCAGCTGATGGTGAAATAATTGAAATCCAGAAAAGAAATCCCCTGCACGGAAGTAGTTGCACTGCCAAAAAGTAACATCAAATAAAAACAAGCCAGCAACTGTGCGCTGTGTATATATTAATTTATTTCTACATAAAACACAAGAAGAAACAGACCGGTTTCGGCTGAGGAATTAGCCTAGCCTTCATCAGTGTCATAATACAAGACATGTTGTGAACATATATATAGTATATCCTTAATTAATACTGATATGTTATTGGTGGGCTCATAAATATTCATTTAAGCCTGGGCTAAACAGCCCTCCCAATTTAACAATCCACTTCTTTTCCATTGCATTCAATTTTGTATGCCATCCAGTTTTTTGGTTCCTATCCCCTCTTAGCCTATCTATAATGGTAAAATGAAAGGATGCTGTAGTGTGTTGTAAAGTATGTTTGGACAAAGCATTGCTCATTCTTTTATGTTTAACATCAGAAAGGTGTTCAGAAATACGTAACCTAAGAGGTCTGGATGTTTGTCCAATGTAGAATGCATGACAGTTGCAGGTGGCCAGGTATACAACCCAGTCTGTACTGCAGTTTGCAAAAACTTTATGTCGAATACCATGCTGCAATTACTGCTACAGAAGGTTTTAGTTTTCAAAACTCTAATACAGTTGCTGCAATGACCACAAGGCATGCAGCCAATGACCTTCTCCCCAGAAATGGTAGTTTGGATAGTATTATGATGAGTGGATGGATGCTGATGTTTGAAATGGCTAAAATAAGACCCCAAGTTTTTCCCTTTTCTAAAAGAGAACTGACATGTTTCACCTAAATGTTGAGACAAAAAATTGTCCGCCAGCAGTATATTCCAATTTCTTCTAATGATCTCAATAAGCTTGTTGGTGTTCCTACCATATGTGGTGGTAAACCGTAATTTTTTAGTGGTAGAGCTTGGTTTTTGTTGGTATTTCAGAAGGTCCTTTCTGTCAATATTGGCAGCATAATTGCTTGCTGTATAGACATAACCCATATTGTATCCTCTCTCTTGAAATCTATGAACTAAATCATTATGAAAATGTGCAAAGGAATTATCATCTGAATAGATGCTTCTCATCCTGATGAATTGTGACTTGGGGATATTTTTGGTAATGTGGGCTGGATGAAAGCTGGATGCATGGAGTAGAGTGTTATATTCAGGGCATTTGTGAAACACTTCTGTGTGAAGAGTATTGTCAGTGTTCCCAGATATAAGTACATCCAAATAAGTGATTCTATCCAGATGGTAATTGACAGTAAACTGTAAACACCACTTATTTTCATTAAGATACCCTATGAATTCCATAAGGTATTCTACATCAGACCTCCACACCATCCAGCAATCATATCAATTTCCCCCAAGTAAACATTGTGTGTAATGTCATAAATAATGTGCTATTCTATGTATGCCATGTATAGATCCACATATATAGGGGCAAAGGATGCACCCATTGCAGTCCCAAGCACTTGTAAATAGCATTGGTTACTATAGAAGAAGACATTCTTTATGAGAGCATGTTCTGTCAGGATAAGAAGAAAGGTGTTGAAACCAGGTCTATATAAATTAATTTCTCTAACCAGTATTCACTAGCATCCAGCCCTGCCCAGTGTGGTATGTTTGTGTATAATGAACAGACAACTAATGTGCACATTAACCAATAATCCTCAATTTGCATGTCATTTATTATGTCCAGAAATTCTGTGGTGTTTTGAATTCTGGACCTAACCCATTTGAGTAAGGGTTTAAAGATATTGTGTCAGAAATTGTAAAATTGGTTCAGTTAGGGACCCATTACCAGCCATGATAGGTCTATCCGGAGGATTGTGGAGATCTTTATGGATCTTCGGTAAAAAACATATATATTGGCTGCTTGGATCTGGAACAGTAAGATGGTATTTAACTTGTTCCGTAATGATGCCATTTTGTACTGCTGATTCCAAAAATGTATCTAATTGTTGTTTAAACATGCTAGATGGATCAAGGGGCATTCTAGTGTAATATCTGCCATCATCCAGTTGTCTACGAGCCTCAGCATCATAATGTGACCAATTCATGACAACCACAGCACCACCTTTGTCCGCAGAAATAATTACCAAGTTTTTATTATTAGCAAGTTCTTGTATAGCCAACATATCAGACTTTGAGAGATTATTATATCTTGTATGAGCCATATTTGAATTAAAGTGAAGATCTTTGAGTACACTATTTTGAAAAAGGCCCACGCAATGATGCATTGGTGGAACAAAGGTGGATTTGTGGTATTTAAATGAATCCCCGGCTGAATAATCATTGGTACTGTCATGAAAATGCACTTTAAGATTTAACATTCTACAAAAAGCTATAACATCCTGTGCCAATACATCTTCCTGAACAAAAAAAAAAAAACAGGTATAAAAGAAAGGCCTTTATTTAACAAAGCTATTTGTGAATCCGATAGTGTTACATCAGAAATGTTTAATACATTTGCTTTAGAACAACAATTTACTTGTTCGTCAGGAGTTTTATAAAACCCTGCATGTTTCTGATGTTTGCAATGTTTTCTGCCTGCCCTCTTATAAGGCCTAAAGGGACAGTACTGTTGTTACGTTTGGGGGTTGGAGAGTCCGAGGTCTGTTTTCTATCTAAATCTGCACCAGATGATGAGTCACCCCCAGATGAATCAGTATAAGAATTGTGTTTTCTAAGAATGGACTTGAGATGTTTGCGTTTAGGGGTTGACTTACTTTTATTACCCCACCCTCAAATCTAACATGTCTAGTATAATTAAAGGGGTGCCCTTTGTCATAGTCCATTTGGTCTGTTTGGAACTTTTTGAGTTTCCTATCTCTGAGTTGTGCTACAAAAGTAAGTAGATCTGAGCTAAGCTTGGTCAACTGTGTGGAATAAAATGGTTGACCAATATACTGATTACTGTCCTCACATAAATGACCAACTATATTAATTTGTTGATCAATAACTCTTTCATAATATCTAGCCAATGTTTCTACAAATTCCATTGAACATTTTTGTTGGATAGCAGACCACTTATTTGTTAATTGGTCATCCATATCATTAACTAACAGCTGAATTCTTACTCTGAGCCCTCTAGGAGTTATACCTTTAGCCATATATGCTTTAAATAATTTAAGATGCCAAACATTGGCTCTTAAAGTTTTCATGGTTTTGTTGAGTTGATGAAATAATCCTTCACAGCAAAATTACAGATTATCACTAATATTTGAACTATTATCATTATTGGGGTTTATGATACCAAATATACCCAGGTCTTCCTTATCAGAAGATAATCCTGACAAAATACTCGTTGGGTCCATTGTACCAAAGGGTTAATGTAGATGCAGAGATTAATAAACAAAAACAAACTCAAACACTCGAGTTATGAAATGAAATAACTGCTACCACAGGCCAGAAGTATCACCTTCGACAAGGGTGGTATGTTAAATGTATATGTATATATATAAATATATATATATATATATATATATATATATATATATATATATATATATATATATATATATATATATATCCATCCCAAACATCAGCCCCCTACAAATACATACACAATGATAGTCAAAAATGAGATAGCCAGGCTTCATTTATGAAGGACCAGAACTTGTCATAGATTTTGGATGAATGCCTAGGCTTAAAAAGGCCCTTGTGGTCATTAGCCTAGTAAACACTTTTGAACCTATGAACTCTCCATTGTATCCCTTTTAAGAGTATCCAAACAAATGCTAATAGCTTTGCATGACAGAGGGGAAACAAAAACAGGCTGACCTTTGTAGGCTGCCTTTTGTATAACATCATAGGATGATAGGAATTTACTAGGCTATTGGTCCTGAGGCCCTTATAAGCCAAGCCAAGAGTTTAGCCCATGCATAGACAAATCAGCAGGTTCAGCAGAGACATGGGTGGAATCCCAGGGATGTATTTTCTATTTCCCATCCAGTTATCCAGATTGTGCTTAAAAAGGGGTAAAGAGGTACTCTGCTTGACATGGAGAGGGAGTCTATTCCATAGATGGGGGAGTCTCTGGGACACAAATCTGTCCCACCAGCAAGTCCTATTGATGTCACAGACCAGGTTGAGGCCGCGTATGCGGGTTACTCGAGTGGAGCTTGACTTGCAGATATGCAGCAGTCCTATCAAGGCAGGGTATGAGATCGCCTTGTATGCCAGACAGAGGTCACCTCTGAGGAGTCTGTATGAAACAGAGTAGAGGGATAGGGCTTTTAGCCAATCTGTGTATGGTAGAGTTTTGAGGCTACAGGATTCTCCTGGTGAGGAACCTCTGTGGTCTCTCCAGCTGCTGCATGTTGTTTCTGAGGTACATGCCAATGGGCATTGTACTCAATAATGGGCCTTATAAGAGAAGAATACAGGGTATTATGACCTCCTTGTCCCTGGATGAGATACCTTTACTTATGAGGTGGGCCATGTAGAAAGCTTTCCATAGAATGGAAGCAACATGGTGGTCAAAAGTCAGGCTGCTACCTATCTGGGTGCCCAAATCCCTCATGACTGACTGCATGCTTAGAACGTTGTTATTAATGTGATCATTTGTGAGGACATCTCTCTCCCCAAAGGGGATGATGATGCATTGTTTTGTATTCAGCTTGAGACCATGTTTCTGGCACCAGTCATTTGTTTGGGTGAGACCCTGTTGGAGGGTGTCGACGTCAATAGGGGAATTGATGGCAGCTCCAAACTTGCAGTCATCTGCAAACTTGGTCAGCCATAGCCCACTGGTTTTGGCCTGTACCTCAGAAAAGTATATCCCAAGGGCGTGGCCAAGGATGAGCCTTGAGTAGCAGCACTTTCTCTCAGCTCTGCCTTATAATTTCTTTTATGACAGGAATTTTTTTATAACTAACTTAAAATAAATTTTTTATATATTTGGTTTAATTTAATAGTTTATTAAGTTAATATTAAAGTTTTTTTTTTATTTTTCCTGTCAAAAAATAAGAGACAAGTTTCTGACATCTAGATTCAACATGAGCTTCACAAAATCCTCTCATCAGGACTCAGCAATAAAAAAAAAGAGTTTCAAACTCTCTTAATTACTATCCAGGAACTATCAACAAAAATTAACAGAATGGATATGAAGACTGATGTTTTTAAAGAAAATACTTCTCAGCAAATGGAGACTTTACATCAAGACTTTAAACAGCAGAAGAACAAATTACAGGTATTGAAACATCTTTAAATGACATGGATAGCAGAATACAACAAAATGAACATAATTTAGAATTCTTAATGAAGCAAAATTCCCTGCTTCAAACTAAGATAAATGATCTTGAGAATAGATCTCGAAGAAATAACATCAGGATCTTTCGCCTACCAGACAATCTAGAAGAAAATAATTTGGAGAAATGTTTAACTTCATGGCTACCTGATATTTTACAGCTTCCTGAAGCACTTTCTTTTGGCATAGAAAGAGCTCACAGGTCTCTGTCTACATCCAAAATTACCAGAAGTAATTCCACAAAATCTGTCATAGTTAAATTTTTATCTACTCATGATAAAGAAAGAGTTTTGAAGACTGCTTGGTCTAAGTCACCAATAAAATACAAAGATAACATTATACGTTTTGATAATGACTATTCTACGTCTGTCTTAACTAAAAGGAAACAATTTTTACCATTACCTAAAGAACTTAAAAAAACACAAATAAAGTCTCACCTGCTTTTCCCTGCAAGGCTGAAAATTTCCTTCAGGATGGTCCGAAGATCTTTCAGGAACTAGATGCAGCTATCAAGTATATTAAATCTAACAAAATATTGGAAAAAATAGATGAAATGGACTGGGCTAGTTCCAGTCTTAAAAGAATTGCTGAAAATTAAACCTGGAAAACAGTAGACCACAAGAAGAAACTTAAAAAATAACTTTTTTTACAACAAGGTTTTTATTCTCTTTTTCCTTATATAAAGTTTTTTCTTATGACCCAGTAGTCCGGGAAAATGAAAACGGATCAACAAGTGAGTGTTGATATACTCTTTATTATCAAGTTGGAGGTTGCAGGAGCAAAACAGGTCCAAAAAATGAAGAGTATCTCAAGACCAACTATGTAAAAAGAATGAGTATTTATTTAAAGATAAGCGCTTTCACTGTTAACACAGCTTCTTCAGATCTAAGTTAAAATAAATAAAAACTTAAAATGGTTCTTTTATATGATCACCTCTAATGGTCAAACAAGTAATTACAATGAAGAAAACATAAACTGATTCTTTTGTACGATCACCTCTAGTGGTCAAACAAGTAATTACAATGAGGATACATATAATGAATAAATAACAAGTTGGATATACATCATAAAATCACAAATCAAATAGATGTTAAATGCTCAAACAATGCCTGTCCTGAAAATACAGAAAATCCCAGTCAACTACATTTCCAAATGAAATGACATGAAAAATGTATATAACCTACATAAGAAATGTCATGAATAAAAGTGAGTGTTGAAGGGGAAGCTAAATTCTCTAGTGGTCAAACAAGTGATTACAATGAAAAGAACATGGACTGGTTCTATTGTATGATCACCTCTAGTGGTCAAACAAGTAAATACAATAAGAATGCATGTAATGAATAACCAGTTGAATATACAAAATATATGTCCTGAAATCACAAATCAAATGAATATTAAATGCTCAAACAATGCCTATCCTAAGGATACAAAAAATCCTAGTCAACTACATTTCAAATGGAATAACATGAAAAATAACGAACCTGTGTGAGAAATGTCATAAATGAAAGTGAGTATTGAAGGGGGGGGGATGAGGTAAAATACTAGTACAGATGTCACTGGAGAAAGCAGATACAATCTATTTAATATTCCTACGTGTTCTTAGTCTCGGTTTTCTCGAGGCTCTATCATTGAGGCCAGATCCTTTATCTGCCCTGAGCCGAACTATCCAGTCACATTCCTTGTTCTCTGTATGCGTCCTAATATCACCGCCTCTAATTGCTGGAACTATAGTTTCAAGTATTCTAAAACAAAAACAGTGCGATCTTCCTGCAAGATTGACGTGTTTCGCTAGGGCATTATAAGGTGAACCCTTCCTTATGTGATAGATGTGTTCCCTCATTCTGTCCCTTAATGATCGGTTGGTTTTCCCAACATAAAAGTGGGAGCAGATCTGACAGGTGGCCAAATATACCACATTAGTGGTCATGCAGTCAGCCTCCACATTTATTTCATAAGTGACGAGGGTATCAGGATGTAAAAAGTTGCTGTCTTCATTAATAAATTGACAGAAATTACATCTACCACACGGTTTAGTATGTCCTGCTACGTTGTTTACTGTTCCATACTTAGGATAGCATAGCATCTTTTTAAGATTGTTCTTATTCTTGTACAAAAAACTGGGAGTTTCACCATCTATGACTCTTAATTTAGGATCAACATGCATGATGGACCAATATTTATTGATGATATCTCTAATCTCATTATTGTCGGATGAATAATATGTTGAAAACGTAACATGAGATGACATGTACTCCCTATTCACCTGGGTGTTGGAACTGTGACGTCCAAAATATGGTGTAGCTACGGTGTTATGTAGTCCTAAGGCTCGTTCCAGAGAAGGATCAATTTCATTAATATTGTATCCTCTCTGCAAAAGTCTACTTTTAAGGTCCCCTAGTTCAGATACAAAGCCTGTCTCCAAAGGATTTAGCCTTGATGCTCTAATGGCCTGAGCTACCATAACATTCCTGAATACAAAAGGAGGGTGCATACTCAATCTCATGAGCAGGGTATTAACATGACATGGTTTTCTGTACCCTCCTGTATTAATAAGACCATTTGGAAGTTTTTCAATATACAAATCCAGGAATTCAATTCTGTTATATGAAAACTGCATTGCAAATTTAAGACAATCAATTAAATTATTCATGATAGTGCGCATCAATTGAAGTTGTTCTAAAGTGCCATTCCATATCACAAACACATCATCAATAAAACGTCAATAGAACTTAACGTGTTCTTTAAATAATGTCTCACAGAACAAGATATGCTGTTCCCAATGTGCAAGGAACATGTTGGCGTAGCTATTGGCACAGGAAGTGCCCATAGCCACGCCATCTACCTGTTTGTATATGATGTCATTGAAAACAAAAAAAATGTTTTCCAATACTAATTCCAGGAAGTGTACCAATAAATCAATCTTCACTATGTCGTACTCACTATGTTCCTTAAGATATTCAGAAATAAACGTAAGTTCTAAGGTGTTCGGAATGACCATAAAGAGTGATTGTATATCAAGGGTCACGAACATATATTCATCAGTGATGCCATTACAGTTAAAACAATCATATAGTTCTATTAAGAACTGTTTGGAGTCCCTCAATACAAACTTATTCTTGTTCAGTACTTGCCTCAGATGTTTCTCTATGTATACAGAGATATGCTCAGTGACCCATCCACGGCCAGAGACAATTGGTCTCATGGGTGGGTCACTGGCATTCTAATGTAATTTCGGCAGGCCATGTATAACTGGAATCAAGGGTGTTTTCACTAGAAGGTATTCATGTAAATCACGATCAATCAAACCACTCTTATGAATGTCTGATAGGATGTTATATACATATAAAATGACTTCTTTTACTGCTGATAACTCAGTCTCTTTATAAAATTTATCATGCAGCATACTAGACATAGAATCATAGTAGTGTAGGGTATTCATCACTACAATACAACCACCTTTATCAGCAGGTCTAATAATGATTCTATGGTCCTGTTGTAGTCTCTTAAGACTCTGCCTCTCTTGGTATGTTAAATTATCATATTTTCTTAAAATCCTACCTGATTTGGTTTGATTGTAATAGTTGTATATCTCATCTTCTGTGAGCCTAAAATAGGCTTCAACAAGTGGATGATGTACAGGTGTATACTCACTTAATTTTTTAAACACTAATGCATCCTTTGAATATGCTGTAGTATCAGAACCTCCAAAATGGAGTTTCAGCATTACATTCCTGCAATAAAGTTTCAAGTCAATAGTTGTATCTGTTAACTTACTGTGTGTTTTGGGTATAAAGCTAAGCCCTTTTCTTAATAAGTTGAAATCATCTTGTGAGAGTGCAACATCAGATAGATTGTGTACTATGTTTTGTCTGTTCTGTTCCACATCTTTTTCAAAGTGCGGTTCTGTTGAAACTCCCCTGAGAGTTTCCTTTTCTGCCTGCCACGACTCATAGACCTTGCCCTTCTCGGGCCTTTCTCCAGTCGAATTGGCAGGGGAAAAGACACCTGTGGATTGGCATCCAGACTGACATCCTCCACATTCTTCCTAACTTTAGGTCTAACCACAGAATCAGTAAGTAGGCAAGGTTTATCCTTTACAATCTTGACTGCAGGATATAAATTATTGGTCTCACTCACACTCAGATGTATGATATGGATGACATCCACTGAGTCAGTGGTAGAGCATATTACATTGTCAGAGTCTGTATTTTTCCTGTCACTATTGTTATTCGGCCTGATATCTAATATTCCAATGTGTTCCGGCCGATCATTCTGAGCAGGGGATGTGGTAATCACCTCCCCATTAGATTGAGCCTCATCTACAGAATCTTTAGAAATACACTTATTCAGGCCATTCAACACAATAGGACATGCATTGGTGTTACAAAACTGTTGCCTATGCAAAGGAGTATACAAATTATTACCATCTAGTCTATGTCTCATACCATTTCTAGAATTAATGTCCACGCCAATATTGCTATTGGCATTGGCACTGTTCACACCAGCTTTACTGTTAGTGTTTGTACTGTTCAAATCATTTTGTCCATATCTGGGCCAAGTGAAGATATGGCCCAGTCTAAAATCTTTAAAGTCTCTGATTATTTTGTTCTTTTTCTGTTGGAAAAACTTGTGTTCAAAGGCATGAACGCTATCTAATAAATTCTCAATAAGTGGGTCTACAATACCAGCTGTAAAGTCTTGAAAAAGTACCTGCTGTTTACCATTAATGTCTTCAATAAGTGCAGCCTCTTCCGGTTTGAAAAAATCCACCAACAACTGCAGATATTGATAGCTGAAACCAATATTCAATTTCTGCCATGCTGTGAGTAGTTCCGGATAGTCCTTACCCTGGCTAGGCATGTTGAAAACCCTCAGACCTCGTGGAATTATGTTGTTGTCTATACAAAACTGAAAATGCAGGCGCTGTACCTGTAAGCGCTTCAGTTTCAAAAAACTTTTCTCCATTCCATCAAGCAGTTCATACAACCTCTTTGTATCTGTTGTATTACCATCAATGTCATCACTGGTCGCCAGACAGTCAGAGGTCCAAGGGGCTGTCACTGTACCAGCTAAATACTGCCGCATCCTTTTTTGCAAGTCTTCATTAACCATGTGAATATTCCGCTGGTGTTCACCTCGCGGTATATAATCCAATTCGATATCTGCCATGATAGAGGCTTTATGGAACTGCTCCGGTCGTCAGTGGTGTATAAACACAATAAATAAGTAAACTTAAAACAGAACACCACTGAATACACCAGATGAATGCTGCCTGTCACCCAGTTTAAAAAGCACTTAGAAGTAAAATCAAGTTGGAGGTTGCAGGAGCAAAACAGGTCCAAAAAATGAAGAGTATCTCAAGACCAACTATGTAAAAAGAATGAGTATTTATTTAAAGATAAGCACTTTCACTGTTAACACAGCTTCTTCAGATCTAAGTTAAAATAAATAAAAACTTAAAATGGTTCTTTTATATGATCACCTCTAATGGTCAAACAAGTAATTACAATGAGGATACATATAATGAATGAATAACAAGTTGGATATACATCATAAAATCACAAATCAAATAGATGTTAAATGCTCAAACAATGCCTGTCCTGAAAATACAGAAAATCCCAGTCAACTACATTTCCAAATGAAATGACATGAAAAATGTATATAACCTACATAAGAAATATCATGAATAAAAGTGAGTGTTAAAGGGGGAGGGTGGGGAGAAAAAGAAAAAAGCTAAATTCTCTAGTGGTCAAACAAGTGATTACAATGAAAAGAACATGGACTGGTTCTATTGTTTGATCACCTCTAGTGGTCAAACAAGTAAATACAATAAGAATGCATGTAATGAATAACCAGTTGAATATACAAAATATATGCCCTGAAATCACAAATCAAATGAATATTAAATGCTCAAACAATGCCTATCCTAAGGATACAAAAAATCCTAGTCAACTACATTTCAAATGGAATAACATGAAAAAAAACGAACCTGTGTGAGAAATGTCATAAATGAAAGTGAGTATTGAAGGGGGGGGGGGGAATGAGGTAAAATACTAGTACAGATGTCACTGGAGAAAGCAGATACAATCTATTTAATATTCCTATGTATTCTTAGTCTCGGTTTTATCGAGGCTCTATCATTGAGGCCAGATCCTTTATCTGCCCTGAGCCGAACTATCCAGTCACATTCCTTGTTCTCTGTATGCGTCCTGATATCACCACCTCTTATTGGTGGAACTATAGTTTCAAGTACTCTAAAACAAAAACAGTGCGATCTTCCTGCAAGATTGACGTGTTTCGCTAGGGCATTATAAGGTGAATCCTTCCTTATGTGATAGATGTGTTCCCTCATTCTGTCCCTTAATGATCGGTTGGTTTTCCCAACATAAAAGTGGGAGCAGATCTGACAGGTGGCTAAATATACCACATTAGTGGTCATGCAGTCAGCCTCCACATTTATTTCATAAGTGACGAGCGTATCAGGATGTAAAAAGTTGCTGTCTTCATTAATAAATTGACAGAAATTACATCTACCACATGGTTTAGTATGTCCTGCTACTTTGTTTACTGTTCCATACTTAGGATAGCATAGCATCTTTTTAAGATTGTTCTTATTCTTGTACAAAAAACTGGGAGTTTCACCAACTATGACTCTTAATTTAGGATCAACATGCATGATGGACCAATATTTATTGATGATATCTCTAATCTCATTATTGTCTGATGAATAATATGTTGAAAACTTAACATGAGATGACATGTACTCCCTATTCACCTGGGTGTTGGAACTATGACGTCCAAAATATGGTGTAGCTACGGTGTTACGTAGTCCTAAGGCTCGTTCCAGAGAAGGATCAATTTCATTAATATTGTATCCTCTCTGCAAAAGTCTACTTTTAAGGTCCCCTAGTTCAGATACAAAGCCTGCCTCCAAAGGATTTAGCCTTGATGCTCTAATGGCCTGACCTACCATAACATTCCTGAATACAAAAGGAGGGTGCATACTCGATCTCATGAGCAGGGTATTAACATGACATGGTTTCCTGTACACTCCTGTATTAATAAGACCATTTGGAAGTTTTTCAATATACAAATCCAGGAATTCAATTCTGTTATATGAAAACTGCATTGTAAATTTGAGACAATCAATTAAATTATTCATGATAGTGTGCATCAATTGAAGTTGTTCTAAAGTGCCATTCCATATCACAAACACATCATCGACAATCTAGGATTCAGCAGTCATAACTGCATTGTCCATCTCCATGGGTGTCATGAAGTTCGCCACTTCTGTCTTAAGAAGCATGAAGTTGGCTTTGGAGACATTTTTTTACCATGGTTTCCTTAATGGGGGTGGGGGCAGGATGAGGATATCTAGGATGATTAGCTAATGGTCGGAGCTGACCAACGAGGAGTTGACTTCAGGTGTAGAACACCAGTCACTCATGCTGGTAATGACTAGGTCTAGGATATTGTTGCCCCTAGTGGGGGTGTGGATAAGTTGATACAGTGCATTGGATTTTATGAATTCCAGAAAGTGTTGAGCGAAGGAGATGGTACATGAGTAGTTTTCCCAGTTAATGGTGGGGTAGTTGAAATCGCCCATTATTAGGGTGTTTGGTTGAACCCTAATATTTTCCAGTATATCAACAAAAGAGGAGTGGGAATCCTAGGGCATGGTGGGGGGATCTGTAGCAAGCTACAATTTGGATTGCAGTTTTGACCAGAGTTAGTTGCACTTGGATAACCTTGGATGCATTATGCTGAGCATCTAGCCTGGAGGTGTGTATATCATTAATGAATATGAACACACATCCACCTTTGGTGTTCCAGTCCAGGTTAGATGGCCAAAAAGTGTGGTATAAGTTATAACCTGGTAATGCAGTGTTTCTCTCTGGAGCCTTGAACCAGGTCTCAGTCACTGCACAGATATCAGTGTTCTTGATTTTAAGGAGTGCCTCGAGTGAGTGCATTTTGAGATTTAGACTTCTAGCATATTGAGTAGCATTACCCTCAGTTTTTGTTTGCCTGTTCCTGTTATGGTGGTGAATTTGTCATTTGTACCTTGCCTAAAAAGGCTCTATAGGGGAGGCAAGAGCCTTAGACAGTATCTGGAATCCCAGGGGTGACAGCTGCAGGCCATCTCTGACAAAGCTTCGTGGTCTGTCATTCATGTCATCCCAGGCAGACAGATACTGGATCCCCTTAGAATAACACCAGAAGCTTAGCCAATTGTTGAAGTCAATCATTTTGTCCTTGTACTGCAATATCATTCTGGGTGATGGCAGGATGCTACTCAGGGCTAGAGTCATACCTGCCTGGGCTACAAGATCAGAGAGCTCATCCATGTCTCTTTTCATGTAGTCCAGGGAGGTACATCTCAGATCATTCACACCAACATGGACAATGACAGAGTCATATTTGTACTTGTTGTGGAGTGTCCTGAGTGTGTGGGTTATGTGGCAGATCCTGGCACCTGACAGGCAGCTGACAGTAACCTTCTCCTTGCTTAGCCTAGTGAGTGAGACATCAGTGTGCCTGACTATAGAGTCACCTATGACTAGTGTGTTGGATACGTTGTTTTGCCTTATGGGCTGTAGTTGAGTGGCACACTGAGTCTGTGCGCTATGTGTTATTTGGATTGTGTTAGGGGGGTGGAGGTTGCTTGCGTTTCTGCTTTGGAGGTCTCTGTTGATTATTATTGAGAGCCTCTGTGAATGTTTTTGTGTTTCTATGTGTGGATTTTGGTGGCATAGGTTTAGTGGGACTATGTGATGAGTGTGGTTTGGTGCAAGTGTTTACCTTCTCCTCTTGACTGTCAAGTTCAGTCTTGGTTGTAGAGAGCTTTACCTCCAGTTTGGCTAGATAAGTGCATCTCTTACAGGTTGTAGTGTTGGGTGGTAGGAGGAGAGGGTTGTCTGTGTACATGAGGCAATTGCTACATTGCCCTAAGATGCCCAGATTCATCAGTTAGACAGGAGAGAACACCGGGAGCTGACCCTTGTACATGCCTGAATAAAAAACTATTTTCCTCTAGACAAGTGAGGAAAGTGAGTACAAGAGCTGTTTTTCCTCTAACCAAGCAAAGAAAGTAAGTACAAAACTTATTTTCCTCTAGGTAATGAGGAAGGTTGAGTGCTGTAGTAACTTGTAGCTTATTTAGTGCTTACAACAAGTTCTGAACATGTGCTGAGCATGAATAAGCAAATTCAAGTGCTAAAACTAGGAATCTGTATCTGAACTAAACTAGTTACAGGAAAGAAACAAGTGCAAATGTGGAATTTTAAATCAGAAAGTGGAGAGAGATGGAAAAATTGCCCAAATGGCCAATAGCTACAATTACTGGGCGATAAACCTCTCCTTATGTGGTAGATAGGTTACCTAGTGCTTACCACTCCAACTGATAAGCTAGCAGGCTTCCCTCCAACATAGAATGGCATGGGGGCCTCAGGAGCTTACAAACAGTCCTGGATACAACTAATCTGTATCTGGACTAGACTAGTTACAGGAAAGGGAGGAAACAAGTTCAAATGCGGGCTGTTAAAGCAGAACGTTGAGAGAGAGATGGAAAAGCTGCCCAAACGGCCAATAACTACAATCTCTGGGCCAGAAACCACTGCTTATGTGGTAGATAGGTTACCTAGTGCTTACCACCCCACTGATAAGCTAGCAGGCTTCCCTCCAACACTGACAGGCTTGGGGGGGCTCAGAAGCTTACAAACAGTCCTGGATATAGCAAATCTGTATGTTGACTAGACTTGTTACAGGAAAGGCAGGAAATAAGTGTAATTTTTTTGTTATAGTTAAGCAGAACACAGGGAAATTCTAGCAAAGTTGTTTTTTTTGTAAAGGAAAGGGAGAGAGGAGAAGCAGAAGATAATTCAAGGTTAGGAAACTAAGTGGGTTGGCCTTCTCAAATGTTCTCTCTGTATTAGGTAGAATGAGCTAATGATACTAGACCGGGAGGAGTGTCCCAGATCAAATTTACAGTAGGGAGGGCAACTGCAAAGCCACCAAGTATAACTGCAAGACACCATCAAGGATGGAGGGTGGGGAACAATTCTACAGCTACTAGCCTACACTCTTTTAGACAGTAAACACTACAGAAATGTTTATCACAGCAGAAGAACAGCAGTGAGCCACAAATGAAAGTTTTTAAACAGATAAATTTCACACAATGAAACTAGCTAAAAAGCTTTATAAACTTTGTGACATTAAAAACCTTATTTATCAGGCCCTGTAAGGCAGACAATTTTAGTTTAACCATGCAGATTAGTTAATAGCAATACAATACAGTAAAAAGGTATGCAGCAGGCAATAAAAACTGCTATATATAAATTGCTAGAAGCAATAACTAGTAAAAATAAGCAAAAAAAAAAAACAGGATACTTATTGTTATATATCTCAGATCAGAGGTGTAGTCAATGCCCCTCCTCCAATCGGCTCAGTGTGTATAAAAATCCTCTCAAAGTTAGGGCTTAAGTACCAGGAGATACAACTATAAACAACTTTTTTAGAAAAAGCTCAAAAGAACCAATGAGTGCTTACTCCAAGCCCTAGACCATCCAACCTCCACCAGCCAGCAGCCAATCAACACAATCCTGCCATGAAGGTAAAGAAAGGCTTCTGCCAATTCAAGATTGCCTGGGCATGGAGGCGAAGCCTAGATGGCAGACTGAATGCAGCACTTTTTTGGAGCTCCATAAAACTACTTTAAATAACAGGAAAATAATTACTTTTTTTAGAAAAAAACTGTTAAATAACGTTCTTTAACATATTTAATACCAGTATACTAACTTTGGAATATATTCACCAAAATTTTCCTGTCAGAAATATCTGGAGTTTAAAACTGTTCTGGGAAAATGAGTAGTTCAAAGAATTCTCATGCAGAAACTACTCTGAGGAAAGAAATCCAGTTGATGTCCTCTACTTTACAAGAGTTATCTTTGAAATGGACAGTTTCAAGGACAATTTAGAAAATCTAAGAGAAAGTTGTCATAAACAAACTGAAACCTTTAAAGAACTACTACAGCAACATCAAACCAAAATATTAAACATTGAAGAGTCATTGTCTTATATAGATGGAAGGCTTAGACAGGAGGAAATACAGGGTGAATTTCTTCAGCAACATAATAAGTGGCTTACTAACAAGATGGATGATTTAGAAAACAGAGAAAGGAGATCTAATGTAAGAATCTTTGGGTTACCTGAGAAGATTGAAGGTGATGATATTATTTAATTTCTTAATTCTTGGTTACCTGACTTCCTAGATTTAAAAGAAGGTTTCTCATATGGTATAGAAAGAGCTCATAGAGCTATAGGGAAACCTATTCCTTCATCATCTACATCCACACCCAGATTTATTGTAGTAAAATTTCTAGCTTATCTTGACAAAAACTAGTTCTTAAATGTGCTTGGAGGAAAAGCCCATTGATGTTTAAGCAGAATATAATCAGATTTGATAATGACTATTCCTCCAGAGTCCTAGAAATGAGAAAAAAAGCTTGGCCACTTGTGAAGTTACTCAAGCAAAACAAAATAAAAGCCCAGCTTGCATATCCTGCAAAAATAAGGATTTTTTTTTCAAATGAAATGAGGACATTTTATGACGTTGAGAAAGCAATTACTTTCATCAAAAACAATAACATAATGACAGTTCCAGAGGAGAGGGATTGGTCTTCAACTACTTTACTGAAAAGATCCCCTGAGAAAAATACTTGGATTGATGTGAAGAAAAAAAAAAGCAAAGAACTGATACAAAAAACATTACTTCTACTGCTTCTCTCAAAGAATCAACTAAAACTAAAAATCCTTGCTAAAGGTAAAAAGTATGTACAGTCTATCTATTTTCTCAAGTATTTTACTAATTTCCGTTCACTATTGTCATTAATTTCATATATGTACTTTAGGTTTATTTGTTAACTTAAATACAATAGACTGATAACAACAGTCTAACTGACATTGCTATTTTCACACTAATTTGGGATGGGGAAGTGTAGAAAAGTGACATTTGGGTAGGATGCCTGATAACACATCTTGAACTTTGAAATATAACAGTGAATCTGCATAGGATGATTTTGATTTCATTAGTATTTTATCGCTAAATGGCATCTGACTTTTAAGCATATATTTACTTTATTTCCTCAATGAAACACTTTTTGATTAAATTTGAATGTATATAGCATTTGTGGAATTATTAAATTAAGCGCAGTCTTGATTTTTCAGTTAAAGTACTCTTTTTTCAAAAAATGACTTTCTCGAAACTCGAGACTTGTGAACAACCACTCCTGTACAACTCGTGAGCATGCAAATGTGCTTATCGCATTAATTTGAGCACAGAATGCTCATTCTTTCACCCAATCACAAGATACACCCCTTTCTTTTTTATCAGTACCTCGTTTAAGATATATTATTTCACTAGATGCTGTAATAAAAGTTTGAAGGGTATTAGGAAGGCTACGATGATGCCTAATGGTTAAATCTTTTTACTTACTAGTATCTGTTCTTATGGCATAGGAAACCTTCTTCTGAATAACTTGTGTACTCCACACTCTCTTCTTGTTAACTCAGTGATTATTAATCCATAATATTGAGGGAATCTCGTCCTATCCTACATAACTTCCTATACGAGTCTGAATGGAAGCATGTTAGCGACGTAACTGTACATGCCCCTATACACTTCCTCATTGTCTTAAAGAGACAGTAGATCTCTTAAACAGTTTAACTTCATTGAACATAAAACATTTTAAAAGTTATGAAGTAAGGAAATTCTAAAGTATATGACTGTATTTGGAATAAAATTATCTGTCAACACATATTTGCTGGACTTTACACATAAATAAATCAGTTAGGGAAACCAGATAATAAACTTAAAATGAACAACGTATATACATTTGAAGCCATACGGACATAGAGGGCAAAGCAGAATTATGTAACAATAGCACCTTTTAATAAGATGTATTCAAAAGATTGTCATGAATTACACATGGCTTGGTCAGCAAATAAAATAAGAAAGACATCTTATGGTGCTTGCATTCTATCATAGCCAGATTAGTAACAAGGAATGATTTGTAATGAATTGTGAAACAAATACATGTTCAAGTGGAAAAGGGTGTTTAAGGTATTAGCTGGTTTTCGATCTCCAGTTGTGATATGTACTATGAGAAAATGTATAACTGAAGTGTTATGCTATAATTTAGACATTGCAGGTGTAGAGCCCATAGCCGAGAATGTTTTATGTATGCTGCTTCTTTTAGACAAACCAAACTAAGTAGTGGGACTGCATATTTCATGGTATATTTACCCCTTTAGGGAACAGACCGTGTTGAAAAGCCACTAATATTATGAACATGACTGAGTGGATACTTTACTTTCATTTCAATTGGTGGCATTATTTTAGAGTCCACTTTACTGTGATGCAGCGTTTGAATATACTGTTTTTTCTGCTTTAAATATTGTATGTCTGTGAATCATGAGCCTGTGACTCTTGTTTATATTAGGATAGTAATTCAAACATTTTACCACTTGCACTAAACTGATAAGGGCTCACTCCAAATTAATGACAAACTAACTCTCTAATTGTAGTACTGTGATCTCTAATAAGTAGGATGTGTTCTTTTATAAGCAAGGTGTCTTGTACAGCAACATTTTGGTAGCAACTGTACATGCCATGGGGTTTCTTTATGCACAGATTACTGTGATCTCTGCTGTTAAGCTACTTCACTTGAGTGAATGTAGATATCTTAGAAAATAAAGTGGTTCACTGTTTGTGGGGAGAGTGATTTGTACTGTTTCTTCTTTTACTAGTCATTCTGCAGAAAGTAAATAGTTGTGGGTAAAACACTTGCATGCTACTATCCTGGATATGACTTATAGACAGTAGAAGATATCATTCCCAAACTATTACTCACCGAAAATGAGATTCTATACAAAACACACTTGTGTGAAACATAATTCTTGAGTAAATTAGACAAAACATTTCAGTAGAAGAAGGCTTTGAAAAGAGTCATTTCTCTTACTCTGGATATGTTTGTGGTAATAAGTAAATACTGACCTTACGACTTGTCATTAAATAACAAAAAAACAGCTAATTTAAATGAACAAGATTAATAAGCTTTGTCTCTAGATAATGCTGAAGAATGATCATTATGCTGGATAGAGCAATGGAAGGTATTGTAAGATAGCATTGACTAGTATTAAAATGTTATTATATCTTCAACAGAAGAAAAAAGAGAAATAATAAAAGTAAAGATATCACAATAAAAAGTAAAATCCCGGGCTTATAGTTGATACTACTGTTAATATACTTCACAACACAGGCTATAGTGTATCCTATAAGCCAGAGACTGAATAGAGTAGTTGGTCTATAGGGATTCACTAGTGATGGAAGGAAACAAGATTATCTTAACACCTTTTCATGATGTTTTAGCTGTACTATACAAATGTTTGTTCAATATGAAACTGTGTACTTGGTTTATCACACACACACAAATGTTTGAGCTGTAAGATATAGGAGGTTTGTATTGCAAGAATTGACATGATTCCAATCATATGTACTAAACTTAACTTGTCTGGAACATGTTAACCAGACAATAATCTATTAAAATATATACAAGATTATAGAAGGTAGTAAAATAATTTTTTTATTTATTTACTTTTTATTTTCCTTTTCTCTTAATAACTTGTATATAATATGTTGTAAGGTTCATAAATCATAAATATCTACTTAAAGGATAAGAAAGTGGATCTCTCATATGGTAGAGAATTTTAGAATAAAGTAGAAATTGTAAATAACTGTGATAAACTTTATAGTCAGAATTCTATATTAAGTGTTTTTCCACAATGAGCATTTATTCATGTGTAATATTGTGTTAAAAATAGTTGTTTATGCTTGGGAAAAATGTTTCCATACATTCTCCAGAGAAACATATAATGGAGCCCCTAACCTTTCATTATAGGTTGATTTACTTTCAGTAATGAGGGTTAATCTGACTGAACTTTTTAGTTCTGTCAGATTGGGAATGTTTTTCATTCCATGTTTGTTAAAAGGTTACTTTAAGTATCTGTTTGTACGCATGTATGAGATTATTTACTGTACACATTTTCTTATCTTTTTGGCCTCCTTTACGTTCTAAATTATATAATTCAAAAGGAATCAATAACCTCTCTATTAGATTTAATATATGTAAGAAAGTTACACAGCAATTAAATAACAAAATACCTTGTCATTATACCCAATTCAAATACTCTTCAATTGTAAATAAATAAGATGGACATAGTGTTACTCTCCTTAAACATTAATGGTTTAAATAACCCAAGGAAAAGATCCAGCTTACTTAAATATCTAAAATTAAATAAAGCACAAGTGGTATTTTTGCAGGAAACTCACTTTAAAGCTAACAATAACTTTATATGGAATCCAAATGAATTTTTAAGGTTATCTTATTTGTCATATAGTAAAAAAAACAGAGGTCTATTAATATTATGGAGGAAATTTCACCAATCCTCAAGTTATTTATAACTATGAAGACAAAGATGGTCTTCTCTCAATTGTAATAATAAGATTTAGTAACAGAATTTGGACTTTGGTGAACTTATATTGGTTCCCTGGTATGGGAGTAGGAACAGTTAAAAAGCATATAGATCTCATTAATAAAACTTCGAAGGGTAATTTAATTTTGGGAGGGGATTTTAACTGTACTTTAGATAGTTTGGAGACCAATAATAAAAGACCATTTCGTATTACTTCTACAGGGAAAACTCTTAAAAATTTGATAGATAATTTGCAATTATTAGACTCATTTAGTCTTAAGAAAGATAATTCATTATTATTTTCTCATAGTAATCATAGATTCAATACCCTAACAAAAATTGATAAAATATTTGTATCCCAAGATTTAAAAATGAAAATATCATATTTTTCTATAATCCCTTGCCCCTTATCTGATCATAACTCACTCATTCTTGAATTTCAAATGGATTTTAAAAGATTGACTTTTACCAAAAGAATCTCAGCCTATATCACTAAATTAAAACAGTTCAAACCATGGCTGGACTCGGAAATACAATATTTCTTAGATACAAATTATGCTAGTGACATAAATATAGTTATTTTATGGGATTCCCTAAAGGCATATCTTTATGGCAAAATTATTACTTGGTGTAATGACAAAACAAAGGAATGAGAATCAGAGTGAGTTAATATTCAAAAACAAATCATATAAATCAACCCCAAGGATTTGACAGATCCAGCTGCTAAAAAAAAAAAAAAATGGGGAATTAAATAAAAAATACAATGATACCTTAACTCACAAAACCAATTTGGCTTTAGAAAAATTTAAATGAAATTCTTTCTCTGTCTCCCCCAAATATATGCATACTCTAGCAATGAGATTAAAAAGACACTCCACTGAAAATAATATCACAAATATAATTCATGAAGGGAAAAACAATAAAGATGTCTCAGATTTAAGTGACATCTTGGAAGTCTTTAAATTTCATTTTACTAAACACTACAATAATAATGATTCATATCATAACAACTTAGACGTATGCTTGGATTCCTTAAATTTAAACAAAATACCAGAAAGCTTAATCATAAATATTCAAAACAAATTAGTCTCAAAGAAATTAATGAAAAAATTAAAAAAAGTAAAAATAATAAGGCTTCAGGTATAGATGGAATCATTATTGAAATTTACAAACTATTTCCAGCTTCTGCTATAACAATTATGCAAAAAACACTAAATGAAACATATTCACAAGGTACAATTCCACCTTCATGGAGATATTCATTGATCACTCCTATATTAAAGGAAAATAAGAATCCCAACTTATGCAGCTCATATAGACCAATTTCACTGCTTAATAATGACTATAAAATTCTTATGTTTATATTGGTTAATGGAATAAAAAAAATCACTGATTCATGTCATAAGTGATGACCAAACTGATTTTATTTATAATAGACATACCCATAATAACATTCAAAGACTTTTAACCATTATAGGCATTTTAAATAGAGACAAACATGAAGCCTTAATAGTCACTTTAGACATCGAAAAAGCATTTGATTCACTAAATTGGAATTATCTTTTTAAAATTCTACAAATTTATGAGTTCCCTATACAATTCATTACTTTAATAAAGAATATTTATAAAGACAATTTGGCCTATGTAAAATTAGGCCCATTTACATCAGAAGCTTTTGAAATTACTAAGGATACTAAACAGGGATGTCCTATGTCTCCAATGTTGTTTGCATTAGCTATAGAACATGTTTTCCTAAGCAATTCGTTTTAACTCCAAAATAAAGGCATTACAATTTTTGATCAATTTAATTCCAAAATAATGCTCTTTGCTGATGATATACTACTCATTTTAATTAACTCAGATGAGTCACTAAGTGAACTAAATTTACTAGCTGAAAATTATATCATATCTCAGGTTTAAGAGTTAATAGTTCTAAGTCAAATCACATGTTGTTAAATAAAAAAAAACAACTCTAATACTAACATAAGCCAAATAATTCGGAAACAGGTTTCCTCTTTAAATTATCTGGGGATTGTATTGTGTGAAAATTTAGAATTAACCTTATCTACTAATTATAATAATATTGTGAATACCCTCTAAAATCACTAGTTGGGAAATGGAATAAATTGTATTTAACATTTGAAGATAGGTTGCAGTTAATAAAGATGGTTTTACTCACAAAAATAAACTACATCGCACTAGCTATCCCTATAATTCCCAGTAAGAAGCTTTTAAAAGAAATAAATAAAATCCTTATAAATTTTCTTTGGTACCCAAAAAAAGAATACAATTGCTTTCTTAAATCATATTAAACCTTGGGAAATGGGTGGAACTAACTTTCCTGATTTAGAATATTATATTAAAGCATCCATTTTCAAAACGGTAATAAATTGGTTTGATCCAAAATTCTCTTCTGTATGGAAAAATTTACATACTGCTATATTCCTAAAAGAAAGTAAATTAACAAAAAAACTTACATTTAAATTAATAAACTAATAAACTTTGGCATATTATCTGTATTAATTTGCAATATAATTCTACTAAACCCACCAATCTAAACTATATAAATTATATTTACAACACTTTCTGGAGTTTTGTAAACAATAATATTGATATTAAACTATGGTTACAGTTATTAATTCCCTTTAAAATTACAAAAAACTTTTTTTCAATAACATTCATATAAATACTCTTAATACATGGAAAATAAAAAGTTTTACATGCTTGTACCAATGTATGGAAAACGTGATAGTCGTGGATGTACATCAGTTAATTAATACATTTGATTTATCAAATTCAGACTGATTAGCTCTTAGCTGTCTACTTCCCTATGCACAACATTTATGCAGAACAATAGACAACTCTTCCTTTAAATCCATACCGAAATTCATATATTTTTACATGAAGTAATATATAGAGATTTGAATTGGACAAATTTAACTTCAAAATTATATAAAATTATTATTAATTACAAAGCCAGGACTACTCAGTAGTTTTTATTTATTTAAATGTTTAATTTTATTACTAAAGAACATCCTTTATTGTTATCAAATGAGAATAAAACTAGTCTATTATATTCTATTAAATTAACCTCCAATATTGAAATTTGGAAAAAATTTTTGTGGAAGTTTCTGCATAGAGCTTTCTATACACCCAACAAAATTGCTAGATTCAACAATTCTAATGACATAACATGTTGGAGATGTTCTTCAAAATTTAATGCTGATTGGTCTCATATTATGTATGAATGTACTCACATTAAGAAATTCTGGGAAGATATTGGTGAATTTCTACAAGCCATTTTTACAGATTCCTTTATTTTGTCAAAGTTACTAATTATTCTGAATATAAATTAAACTGTTGTTACGAAAAAAAATACCTTTATCTTCTTTGGACTACATTGGCAGTTACTAAGAAATGCATCACAAGGAAATGGAAGTCCTCCTCCGTTCCAACCTTTGACGATTTTCTAATCCTATTGAAAGATGTAGCACTGCTGGAAATAGGAGTCAAGGAAATGAGAATCTTTCCTAAGAAATGGGTTAATAATCCTTGGGAGAAAGTTCTCTCTCTTATTGAGACACTTAAAATGGACACAATTTTACCTTCTTAAGTGGAGAAGAAGTAAAATGACTTATTCTAACAATGTGTAACTTTCTTTGTGTATTTCAGATTGTTTCTCCTTTTTTCATATTTGGTTTGAGGCCATTTGTACATTTTGTAAATAGTTCATTATAATTTATTTTAGCTTGCAATGTAAAAGTTTATTATTATTTTATTTGGAAAAAGTTAATAAAATTATTAGAACAAAAAAAGATTGCCTGGGCATGTGCTCAGAACAACCACTGCAAAAACAAACAGTCCCAGAGGCAGAAAATCTGAACTGGAACAATACTACAGCTACTAGCCTACACTCCTTTAGACAGTAAACACTACAGAAATGTTTATCACAGCAGAAGAATAGCAGTGAGCCACAAAATGAAAGTTTCTAAACAGATAAAGGAGCAAGGAGACTCTACAGAATGCTTTTAACTGCAAACAAATCAGTTATATGATACACTCCTTGGCAGAAAATCAGAACAAACAAACAGGTGCTTAACAAGTAGAGAAAATTTCCTGTTAATACCTTTCACACATTGAAACTAGCTAAAAAGCTTTGCAAACAGTGTGAGAGTAAAAAAAACTTATTTATCAGGCCCTGTAAGGCAGACAATTTTAGTTTAACCGTGCAGATTAGTTAACAGCAATAAAATACAGTAAAAAGTATGCAGCAGACAATAAAAAGTGCTATATAGAAATTGCTAGAAGCAATAACTAGTAAAAATAAGCAAAATAAACAGGATACTTATTGTTATATATCTCATATCAGAGTGGTAGTCAATGCCCCTCCTCCACTCGGCTCAGTGTATATAGACAGAAATCCTCTCAAGGTTAGGGCTTAAATATCAGAAGATACAACCTTAAACAACTTTTTAAAAAAAAAAGCTCAAAAGAACCAATGAGTGCTTACTCCAAGCCCTAGACCATCCAACCTCCACCAGCCAACAGTCAATCAATACAATCTTGCCATGAAGGTAAAGAAAGGCTTCTGCCAATTCAAGATTGCCTGGGCATGTGCTCAGAACAACCACTGCAAAAACAAACAGGCCTAGAGACAGCAAATCTGAACTGGGACAATACTATAGCTACTAGCCTACACTCTTTTAGACAGTAAACTCTACCGAAATGTTTATCACAGCTATCAATTAGATGGTATCCTTAAATAATCAAGTACTTGTACTACAATTCATTATTCAAGCCATTACAATACAAAGTATTATACATAAAAATATATTTTGTTTGTAAATGCAATAAAAATGTGGCTTTAGCTAATAATATAGCAGCATCAGGATAAGCATAAAGTAGAAAAAAAAGCAGAGGCAATACTTTTTGTAATAAAAGAAGCACTTTTTTTCTGGCTCCTGTTATTTTAAGGGTTTCTTGCTAGGGTATATTGTTGCATAGAAGTTTATAATTAAAGGATAATTTTGTTTTATTCAAGTTAAAATTAAAAAGAGGGTTATTACATTTTTATCCTGTTTAATATTAGGTGATAGGAATGTGCAAGATGATGGAACAGGACACTGTGAGGAAATGTAAAAGTCTTTATCTAAATTTGTGGGCATTTTCATCATTCCTAATGCTGGTTACCAGATTGTCCCTGGGAGTAGGGCTTTTGGACAAAAAAAATGCACAGTCGGTTCAGACCAACACATTGGAGGCTTTTTCAAGAAGAAGAAGATTAATTGAGTGTAATCTAAGTTCACAGGGAATGATTTCTGTAGTATGTTTGCAAGTGCAATGCAGAAAAGAGATATTAAGGGTCTTGAAGATAAGGATCAGTGGTAAGAGACACAAGTGCTGTTTTATAGGTGACGTTTTGGATTTGAGAATATGGAACAATGATGCAGTGAGGGTAGAGAGCGAAAACTGACTGTACAGATACCTGGGTATCAGCACTGAAGGCGAGAAACATTGTTTTTGAAGGCACAGGATAAAAGTGTATGGCCCTGTTCTACTTCTGCTGGAAGTGCACCATTTCTGATGGCATGTGTAGCTTTTACAATTAGAATTCCGAAGGTTTTGTGAAATCCAGAAAATGTTTGTTTAACTTTGGATTTTACATATTCAATAAGGGTTAGCATGAAGAGGGTTAGTAATGGCAAATCCTAAGAATTTTACCACTACTATGGAAGAAATACAGATTGGTTTTAGGAAGTGTTTTCAGTGTACGTGGGGTACCAAAGAACACCCTTCTGGTTTTATTACAGTGTGAAATTAGATGAGCATTGTTTAACCAGTTGATTAAGGTATGGTGTCAGTGGCCCATTTGCTGAGCTTGTTTACCAGATGTACAAAAAGGAGAAGACTGAAAGAGAATAAGGCTGCTTGCTTTTAGAATGAGTGTCTGATATTTGGAAGGTGATTTATAAAATGGGCACAAAGACGAGGGACAAGGACAGAGATATGACATACCACACAATTTAAAGGAGTGGAAGAAGCACTAATTCTGACTGTTTAGTTGGAGAGGTGACTTAAAAACCACTTGATGTGGCCTGCTGTGTATAGGGAGGTTCATGCTAATCTGTCCAGAGAGTTGAAGGATTTAAGCCTTTAATTTTCTTTGCTAGGCATCTGTGGGATCTTTCTAGTTGAGCAATATGCTTAGTTAATAGGCTCCAAAGGGGTCACAGTATCCAGTGATGGGTCTGATAAGGGAAGAGCACAGCAGTAAGATAACTTTGTTGGATCTTGAAGATAATTCTTGGAAATTTACTGAAACAGTAAGAAGTATTTTCTGACTTTAGCAGAAACATAATTGAATTAGAGAGGGAGTTGCTCATGTAAGTTCCTGGGTCTGTCTGAATTGAGGTACCATTTATAGCATATTGGGCATGAACAGTGTGTTTTTTTTTTGTTTGTTTTTTTTTGTACTATACTGCTAATTGTTTAACTTGAGACTATGTTCAGTATAACAGGTAAAATAAATTGTGATTCAACCAAAAAAGCAACTAATTTCAAAACTCATTGTCACACCTTTTAAACATTTTTATAGAGGGATAATATTACTCTCCAGCATTCCCCACCCCTGCTGTTCAGATATGCTAATTCTGAGATCATTGTACCCCAGAGTAGGGGGAATGCCTGGAGACATTACACCCTCAGACTTGGTATGTTTTCCTTCACATTTCTATTTCCAATTCAGCTATTCCAAGGACAGCAAGTGGTATTCTCAGAATGTCAGCAGATAGCCATGGCTTCACTAGCACACACGCACACAAACATATCTGTAATGCATTTGTGTCCTGTGATAAGTATGTTGAAAGTATTAAAAAGAGGGCTAATACTGTATGCTCTTTACTAACAGGGTTGTGATGATGGCTACATCAGTAAGGAGACAAGAACGGGATGTAGGCCATGTCCATCTGGATATTCCTGTAAGCCTGTTACTGGTTTGATAGAGCGCTGTCATCCTGGTTTCTGGTCACCTGAGGGTGTCCTGAATTGCCTGCACTGCAATGAAGGATACATTTGTCCGGATGGAAGAGAGAAAAAGGTAAAAGAATAATTCCACATTCATTTTTTTTGGGTTGATCATTAATGTATATCAGTTTGAGCTCTGAACAAATGAAATCAGAACTCTAATAACAGAAAGACAGTTGACAGCTGTGTAGTGCATTGTACCTACATTTTTATTTCTCAGTATTGTGTATCAACCTGAGCTTTCATTTTGCTTTATACACTCCGATGTCACAAAAAGGACAAACCATTTAAGCGCTTCTTTAGAGAAAGACCTGATTGTAACAATTGTTAAGCACCTTGTACTTCAGTTGTTAAGATCAGGTATCATGCTAGGCTGTAAAACCTGCCAATACTGGCAATCAAACAACAGCAGCAGAACTAAATGCAGATTTTTTCTGCTGTCTGTGTGCCAGTAATCTCTCTCGGGCTTTCTTTCCATAACATAAGACAACATCTTACACTGTCTTTCTGACAGCTCTTGCTTAGCACTTTCTGACTTTGAAAGGCAGCAAAGCACTTTGTGCCTTGTTTTTTTTATTCTGTAACTAGTAGTACATGCAGCAGATAAAGCTCCATGCACTACAAAAACTTATAATCTGGTCTCTAATCACAACCCTTTATTTTGTGTTCTCAACATGGATGCTAAGATTCAGCTCTCAAGCTTCTCTTTCAAGGTTAAGTTCTTGACTTCCTTGTTGAAAACACTTAATAAACCAGTTATGCTTGGAGACCTGATCCTAATCTTCAATGATATATATAACAGGTTGTTAACATCTTCCTGTTCATATTGAAGCAAATCTGTTACTCCTGATATACTTCTTTGTATCCTTACTTGCTCTATCTGGTAGTTATCCTTGTAAGTGAAAACTAGGTGGTACATTATGATACTAATGAGTTGCAAAGGTGTGCATAAATTATAGGGGAGAAGAGAGAATATTCGCTGCATTATTCATTCTCCCTAAGAATGTTTTGCCACATCTACTCAAGGCAGAATGGGAAGAAAAACTGTGCACTTAGAAATGAAGCAAAGCTGGAAGTTTAGATCATCAAGAAAAGGAAGAGGGTTTGCTTTTGAGAAGTTCCTAAACACATATCTATTTACACAGGAAATGCCACCAATTTTAAAGGAAAGGGCCACTGACTTATGGTCTGATTTAAGAAACCATGATGGATACATATGGAGGAAAGAAAGAAATGTTCATATTTCTGAGGGCAAAAGCAAGGGTACTTTGATGCCTAGTAGGATGCTTAACTATTTGAGAAAGGGAGTTAGCATTTATAATGTTAAGGTAGCATTGACCATGCTGGCTGCTGGAAGTGTAGGCAGTTTATTGATGGATAGACGAAGTCCCCAGAAGAATGGTATTCTGTTTAATGGAGATTTCAGCTAAGGTGTTAAGATCTGTAGCATACTCTGAAGGGGGCATAGAGGTTGTTCTGTTTATGGCTATGAAATGACAATTAACCTAGTATACTGATTTGGACATTTAGGAGTTCAAAGGAGGTAAGGTCTAGGGAGGTTACTGGCAATGCATAAGTGGCAACAGGGTTCAGTTGCCTTGCGTTTTCTATGATTTTAAATTTGGTGTCCTGAGACGATGATATCCAAACTAAAGGGTAAAATGGTTACACAGACCATGCATTCAGTATAAACTGCAAGATAAACCAAGCCAAGCTAGACTCTTCACTGTGTGTAGTACCTCAAACCTCCAGTAGTGGAGGCCCATGGGATATAGATATCCTGGACAAATCCTGATATACCCCCCACCCGCCAGCAAATATCATAGCTACTGTAAAATCTAGGAACAGAGGAACTGCTTTCATTGCTTTGAAGCCATGTCTATGAAACAAGACATGTATGAATGGGTTCAAGTGGCACGTCAGACGTTTTTGTTGACTTCTGGCAATGAGTAGAGCCACATTATTTTATTTTATTTATTTATTTATTGTCGTTGGTTTACCAGGATAGTCCATTGGGCCTTAAAGAACCTGTTTTCAATGGAGTCCTGGGGAGAAAAGCTCCAACAGAATGTATTTTCAACATTTAACAGTAACAATTTTTGTACAGAGAGTTATTAATAATTATGTATACTAAAAAGTAGAACTAATCACATTTAGAAAAGCAATCATAACAGTTAATACAATAATAAGAAGCCTACGAGTAATGGTATAAATGTAAAACATTAAAACTGATTAGAGAACAAATTTCATAGCTACAGGTGTAGAGTAGAGCTAATTATGTGGGGTGGGAACAAGAGCATTCCCACCGTGAGGCAAGATGAAGGTGGAGAGACTTTTTGAAGGCAGAGTGGTTAGAGGTGGTGCGGATGAGTGGAGGTAGGGAGTTCCACAGGCGAGCGAGGCTGAAGGAAAGAAGGTTTTGCCTGGGGATGAGTTGGTTTGTGTACTTCGAGTAGATTTTGATTATTTGACCTTAGAACTCTGTTAGGTAGGTGCATTGTAAAGGCAGAGGAAAGATAGGGACAGAGGGAAGGGTTGAGAATGAGCTTATGGGCTAGAGTTAGTTGAGTGTAAGTTAGTTGATTGGGAAGTTCTAGCCATTTTAGGTTATGGAGGGTGAGACAGTGGTGGGTGGAGGACTTTTGGCTGGTGGCGAATTTTGCAATTTTGTTATAGCAGGAAGTAAGTTGTTTTTTTTAACAAGGACTGAAGATTAGTTAGTAGTGGGGCACCATATAGCAGGGATGGGATTAGGAAGGAGGTAGAGAGAGTGATTTTAGTGGCAGATGTGAGGTAGGCATTCTGTCTGTAAAGCATGCCAATTTTTGATGTGTTTTTTTGTTGTTAATTTGCAGGTGGGAGTTAAATTTAAGTAGGTTATCGATTTGGACCCCAAGTAGTTTGGTTTCTGACACAATTTCAAGAGGTGAGTTGTGTTGAGTAGTAATTGAGAAAGTACCAATGTCAGGAGGGATGACTTTAGAAGGGGTAAATAACATTAGTTTGGTGTTGGTAGCATTGAGAGCTAGATGATTACAAAGCATCCATTGTTCTGTGGAAGAGAAAGCATCTTGAGTAAGTTTTTGTAGTGTAGAGATAGAAGAGGTGGAACAGATAATAGTTGAATCATCTGCATATTGGATGATGCTAGAGAAAGGGATTGATTTGTGGAAGTCATTTATAAAGATATTGAAGAGAAGAGGACCCAGTATGGAGCCTTGGGGAACTCCTGTAGGGTACTAAGGAAAGAGGAGGTAGCTTTTTCCACTTTACAGCTTGACTTCTATTAGATAGGTAGCTAGAGAACCAGTTTAAAGAGGAGGAAGATAGGTGAAGATTAGAAAGTTTGTTTAAGAGCAGGCTATGTGAGATGGTATCGAAGGCTTTGGAAAGGTCAAGAAGTAAGGTGGAAACAATTTGTCCAGAGTCACGGGCTTTATTTACAACCTCAAGGAAAGAGAGGAGGGCTGTCATGGTGCTATGATTGGGTCTGAAACCGTGCTGTGTGGGAGTTATAAGATGGTTGTCTAGGAGGTGGGGAAGGAGCTGAAGTTGGACACATTTTTCTAAGAGTTTAGAGATGGGAGACAGGATGGCTATGGAGGAAATTAGTAATGTTATTATTGTTACCACCTTTATGTAGAGGTATAATAAAGGCTTGTTTCCAGATTTGGGAACTGTGTGAGCGGTTAATTAAAATGCTAATGGGATAGGCAAGAGTTTCAGCAGCTATACTGAGAAAGTAAGAGGGGATATTATCTGGAGCATTGGTACATGGTTTCAATTTCTGAAGGAGTTTTTTAATAGTTGATGTTGGTATGGGATTTAGTGAGAAGAGGGGGCAGTCAGGAGGGTGGAAATTTTGGGGAGTAGGAAATGATGATAGAGTTTGTGTAGAAGAGGGGGTAGGGGAGATTGTGGGTGAGGAGTAGGGTGAGGAAGTAGAGATAGTGGGGGTGGATGAGGAGTTATTAGATAGTAGAGAGGAGTTAGAGAATGAGGTCAATTTAGAGATAGAGTCAATAAATAGGAATTAAATTGGGTGGCTAATTCATGATCTGGAGTATTTGGGTCTGGGGTAGGAGTATCCGGTTTGCTGGGGTGGAGGAGAGTAGAGATCCCTTTCCAGAATTTCTGAGGGTTGTTTTTATTTTGGTTTTGGAGTGTAGAGAAATAGTTTTGACGATCAGAAGTAGTGAGTTTCTTGGCTTTGTTTCGGAGCATTTTATATTCGTTAAGGAGTGGTGCTGTCTTATGTTTATGGTAGCGTCCCCAGACTTTGTCTCTTTGTCTCATGATAGCAAGAGTAGTTTTGGAGAGCCATGGGGCTGATTTAGTTTTTATTCTTTTAGTCCATAAAGGGGTTTGGGAGTCAAGTAATTTTAAGAAAGTTGAGTTGAAGTATGAGACTGCATCATCTAGAGATAATGTTTTTAGACAGTTCCAATTAATTGCTTGTAGTGAGTTTCAAAAGATTAATGGGTTGAAGTTTTTATGGTCACGGATTGTAATGTAGTTATGAGTCTGCTGAAGGATAGTGGGAAGCCGGTGGGTAAAGGTGGGTAAGTGGTCACCAAGTGGGTCGGGAAAAGTGCCACTGTTGTTGAAGTAGTGAGGGTGGGAGACTAGAATCCAATCCAATATACTCCCATTGGAGGGGGTTTTGGCAGGGTGGGTTACCAAAGTGATCAGTTGTGAGAAATTGTAAAGGTTGATGTTAGTGAGGTTTGTAGGAGACTGTATAAGGGCCCAGTTAATATTAACATCTCCTAGGATTATGGTTTCATTACTAATGTTACTGGATAGCCAGGAAAGGATGAGTTCAAGTGTGGAGATATTATCCCCTGGGGGGATGTAAAGGGAAGCTATACATATGTGTTTATGATTATTGATTTGTAGCATGGTAAGGAGAAGTTCGGCATTGTTAAAGTGTGGAGTAGGTTTGTTGTATGGGGTAACTGCTAGGGAGGAAGTGTATAGGAGGGCTACTCCTCCACCTTTCTTGTGAGGTCTGTCTTTTCGAATGATGGAGTAGTTAGGAGGAGCTATTTCAGAGTCTTTAATGTGTGGCTACATTAATGTACTCCAAATTAGAATTTACTAGTTTAAAATGTCCATCAGGTGGGCTCTGCCTGTAAAACATATTACAGTGCGGCAAGTCCTTTTGGCTAGAATGCCAAAACCCTTAGTATGAGAGGTGCAGGCTAACCCTCAAAGCAAAATTGCTTGCCAGCCATCTCATCATAAGCTGACATATACTGGATTACCACTAGAATAACATCAGTTACATAGCCAATTATCTTGTCCTGGAATGTTGACATCATTCTGAGTGATGGCAAAATGGCTCTCAAGTATGGTGACATTACTCAAGCATGTTAATATCTGCAGAGAGGGAGCTGTACCCACCAGGATTAAGTACAGAACTAACTCAAAAAACAAGCCACCCTGTTGTAATCACAACATCAATAGGCTGAATAACAGAAGGAAGAAAATCATGGCAAAAATTAGGAGGTGCAGTGACCAGCAGGATCCAAGTGCTCTCCTTAAACTAAACAAACAATTCAGATGACAAATAAAGCCTACCAAAGACAAATTTGAGGTAAATTTGGCATCCCAGGCCAAAGACAATAAAAAGGCATTTTGTAGCTGTCCTCAAGCTCAAAATAAACAATTTTATGCAGAGCTCATTGTTAATGTAGCCACCTATACTGAGCCAGAAAATATAGCAAACCTACTGGCAGACAAATTCATCTCTAACTTTACCCCCCAGCCTTCCCTCGGGAAATACCATCAAATATAACTCCCCCTACTATGACTAGGGAACAAGTCATCAATGCTCCCTCTAAGGCCAAGAACACACTATCTATAGGCCCCAACAGTATCCCAGACTGCCTTCTAAATAGCATGAAACATGACCACTCAGGCCATCTTGAATTACTATTTAACCATAGCCTCCAAACAGGCTTCGTGCCTCATAAATGGAGAACTGCAATCTTCATCCCTCTGCACAAAGGTGGCCATCTATGTACCTGGGAAACTGCAAACCTATAAGTCTCACTAGCCTCTTATGCAAAACCATGGAAAGAATTATCATGGAAATGATCAACAATGATGTATTAAACATCTGGACACTGGTCCTAATCCACTATGGTTTCATCAAGGGCATGTCATGCCTGTTCAGCCTGGTGGACTTCTTTAAGAAGGACAACAAAGCAATGGATGAGGGCAAAATGATTTATGCGGCCTTCCATGATCTGGCTAAGGCATTTGACAGAGTGCATCACTTAACATTGTTGGCAACCTCAAGAGGCTATGTATTAATCCTTATGTCATCTGGTGGACAGCTAGCTGGCTCTCAGACAGGACCCAGGAAGTTAGAGTTGGGAAGTCCACCTGCATAAAGAGGCCAGTCACCAGCATAGCCCCTCAGTGATTGGTCCTGAGACCGCTCCTTTTTGGCATCTACTTCTCTGAAGTCAAGGCTACCATCAGGCACCTCTGGCTGGCCAAATTTACAGACTAGTGCAAATTTGGAGCAGTCATAGAAAACCAGACCACACTAATGTTCTCCAGGAAGGGCTGACACAGACAAATAATTGGTGTCAGAGCCATAGATTTAAACTGAATGCCAAGAAATGCATAATAGTATCCTTTGGGGAAAACATCCACACTTGTTAACTATCATGTTGACAATACACTGCTAAGAGATGATCCAGTAGCCAGGACTTGGGTGCTCACGTAGACAGTAATCTAGCCTTTGACCTTCATGCATCTACAGTAGCGAGGAAATTATTCTATGTTGTGCAACTTATAAACAAAGTTATGGAGTTTAGGTCCAAGAAGGTCATTGTTCCACTATATTCAACATTCATCAGAACTATTATTGAGTGCAGTGCCGCCTTTGGTATATGAATAACCAGGCACATCCAAGAATTGGAACATCCGCAGAGGTTCCTCATGAAGAGAATACAGGATGTAAGTAAGATATCCTCTACAGACCACCTCAGAGCCCTATCCCTACATTCTGCCTCCTACAGGCTGTTGAAGGGAGATCTATGCCAGTGATGCAAGGCATTATCGGACCCCATTCTGATGGATGTCCTGCATATCAGCAAAAAGAAATAGCACCAGAAGTGTCTGTTCTAAAAACTTAACCCTTGACTGTGATATAAATAGGACCTGTTGGAAAGACAGGCATGCATCCCAGAAACTACACCTTCTCTGGAACAGGATCCCCGTCCATGTGAAGCAGAGTTCCTCCATAACCACTACACTAGCCATACCCAACAGAACCAAGACGCTCTCCTCCAAACAAATTAAGCCAATATGGTGGTCCCCTGCCATTAACAAACTCTACAACAGAAGGAAGAAACTATTGCAGGAAAAGGTGAAGCCCAAGACTGGAAAAACTCACTTATTAGCCACAACAAAAAGTTGAGATCCCTCATCAAAACCTCTAAAGCTAGCTATGAAGGCAGAATTGTGGCAAACACTTAAAACAACCACAAAGCCTTCTACAGTTATATCAAGAACCTCCACAGCAATACCTAGATTTGCTCTGAGTTACTGCACAATGGTACCTCATATACTAAGCAAACAGATACTGCCAACATACTGGCTGACAGATTCAATGTTAACTTTACCCCTCTCTCCCCCCCAAAGGACCAATCACAATACCAAAAGAATGCCAGGCCCCCAGCATTACTGCAGCACAGGTTAAAGCTGCAATTTCCAAGGTCAAGGCTACAGCTTCCATGGGACCTGACAATATCCCTGGCTGTGTTCTACATAAAGTACAAAGTGAACTGGCACCACACCTGTGTGCCCTGTTCAATCACAGCCTCACCTCAGGCTTTGTCCCTACAGAATGGTGCACTGCTGCAGTCATCCCTCTCTATAAATGTGGAGCAACTACAGACCCTGGGAATTATCGCCCCATTAGCCTGACGAGTCTGGTATGTAAGGCTGTTTAGCACATCATCATGGACCTAATTAACAAGGATACAGGGAATCTCCAAACTCTGGATCCCACACAATTTGGTTTTGTGAAGGAGAGATCATGCCTGCTCAACCTGGTTGACTTCTTTGAGTCAGTCACCAGATCTGAGGATGAGGGGAAGGCAGTTCATACAGCCTACCTCAATCTGGCCAAGGCCTTTAATACCATTCCCCACTCAGGAATTATTGATAGACTCACCAAACTAGTCATCAACCTCTATATCACTAGGTGTGTTGCAAATTGGCTCACAAATAAAACCCACAATGTGAAAGTAGCAGACTCCAAGTCAGACTGCTGACCAGTCACGAGTGGAGTCCCACAGAGATCAGTCCTGGTTCCACTCCTGTTTGGCATCTAATTCTCAGAAGTCCAGGCCAACATGGAGGGACTCTGGCTGACCAAGTTCAGCAAAGATTGCAAGCTGGGAGCCATTATTAACTCCCCAACTGATGTAGACATTCTACAAAAAGGCCTCACTGACACCAATGACTGGTGTCAAAACCCCTTAAGCTTAATGTCAAAAAATGCATTGTCGTTTCGTTTGGGAAAAACCCATTTCCCACTAATTACCACATTGATGGTATCCCACTGAACACTGAAGGCATTATAAGAGATCTGGGGACACAGGTTGACAGCAACCTCTCCTTCACCCACCACATTGCCACTGTGGTCAGAACGTCCTTCTATGTGGCGCATCTCATTACCAAGGGTTTTGCATCCAGGAAGAAAGAGGTCATCATCCCTCTCTACTCTTCCCTCATTAGACCAGTCATCTTGTATAATGCCCCATTTGGCATGTACCTCACTAAACAGCTGAAACAGCTGGAAAGGCCACAGAAGTACCTCACGAAGAGGATCCTAGGCCTTAAACACATGCCCTATATGGACAGACTCAAATAACTCCAGCTTTTATCTGTCTCATATCGTCTATTAAGAGGCAATCCCTGCTTGACTTACAAAGCCATGTCTGACCCTACCCTGTTAGAAATGTTACACCTAAAGAAATCCCAATCCCTCCGCACCATACACTCCAGGGACCTCAACCTCATTACCACAATCAACAGAACATGCTGGAGGAACAGATTCATAACCCAGAGACTGCCCATGCTCTGGAATAGACTTCCCATACATGTCAAACAGAGCAGCTCACTGGCCCTTTTCAAGAGAAATATTGATGAGTGGATGGGAAATAGAGAGTTCACCCTGGGGATTGCTCCAGTGGCTCTACATGATAGAGGCACTGGGAACTAACAGCGGCATGATGTCAGGGCACTTCTATAAGCTAGGCTTGTAAAGGCACCAGGGCCATTAGCATAGTACACACCTATGACTCTATGAACCTATAAAACCAAGTCAAGTGTAACTTGGACAAATGAATATGGAACAGGAGATTCATTCCTGGTTTGGTACCTCTGTTTTTAATGGACACAAGCAGCCTCTGAATGGTTCATCTCCCAGCACTTGCTTACACTTAGCAAGGGTACCAGAACTTGTCAGAGATTTAGGATGCATGCCTAGACTTAAAAATGCCCCAGTGGTCGTTAGCTTAGCACATACCTCTGAACCTGTGAGTTGTGACTTTTCATCCTCTAATACATGCATGCAAGCTCGGTCATATTTTTGCCTGTCCCTCTGAATAGAATAACTAAGGTTAATAACCCCCATGTGGACCACTATCAGGTCATAATCATATCTGTCAGGATGGAGGGTTCTAAGTATCCTTGTCACATCCTGGGTCTTGGCTCAAGAAATACAGCTGTCACCTTATTTTTATTCAGCCTTGAGTGTTGCATCCTATTTGACAACAGAGTCACCTAATACTAAAATATAACAAAATGAAGATGCAATCTCAGTTGGCCTTAGGGGCTTGGAGTCTGCGCACATGTCACTCTCAGAAGTACAAGTATTGGCTGATGTGTAGTAAATGATATATTCTGCTATGAACTGTTTTTTCAATTAAACACAAATAACATTTTTGGAGTTAGGACCTTTCAGAGGTATTCGTGCCAGCTGTAGAAAATATAATATTTGAATGAACCACATGTAGCCTAGTAAGTGTGTAGGTGAAATGAAGTACAACTGAAGCACACATTGCATCATGTACAACTGTTGGACACTTACTATCATTATTCTGCTGTCTTCGGGCTGATTTCTACAGTAGCAGAATTCTGCTAATTAGGTAAATCTGCTCATCCAGTCCAGCTCTCTTTCACTTTGTACTGATCCTTTATTGACAGGAGCTGGCACATTGCTTATCAGAGCTTATCTAAATAATCCTATCTTGGTTTGTGATTTACTGTGGAGTTGACTGGTAAGATAAGTTTTATTTGAATTTACATTTTATTTTTTACCTCTGCTTTTCACAGTTTGTTAGAAGGAAGGGATAGTTTGTAGACAAAAAGATTTACTTTGATATATATTTTATTGTTTTACCTTTAATTTTCAATGTTTGTTGTTAGGAAGGGATAGGTTTTAGACAGGCAAGCTCTAGCCATCCTAAGGGGCCTAGTCAGCTCTAAATTCACTCAGACTACTGAGAGAACAATTCAGAGCTTATCTAAACAATCCTATTTTGGTTTGTGATTTACTGTGTAGTTGACTGGTAAGAAAAGTTTTATTTGAATTGATGCTTTATTTTTGACCACGGTTTTTCACTGTTTGTAGGAAGGAAAGAATAGCTTTTAGACAAGACGATTTGCTTTGATTTATATTTTGTTGTTTTACCTTTAATTTTCCGTGTTGGTTGTTAGAAGGGGACAAGTTATAGACAGGTTGGCTAAAGCTTGCCGGTCTAGTCAGCTATAAATTCACACAGACTGCAGAGAGGACAATTCAGAGCTTATTTAAACAAGCCCGTCTTAGTTTGTGATTTACTGATCTTTACTATTAAAAAGAAGTGTGACTGCGAGCAATAGTGATGTGAGGGAATTACAGCTTTTGTCTGACTTTCAGAACTTGTACGGTCAGAACAACAAATTTACTGTACTTACTTTAGTATTTAGTTGTATATTTCTTATGTGATTTTTCTCATAGAATTAGATTAAGTTTCTTATATTTCTGTGGTTACTGATTTTGATTATTATTTTTTTTTACAATTTTTTATTCATTTGAAGCAGAATATGGATTCCTTAAATGAGTATGCCATTAATGATTTGCTGAAGCACAAATATCTTGTACAGTGTAATAAATGCCATGCATATTTGAAGGTAACACCTGACAATGCTGGTGATCTGTGTTCCTCATATAAAAAGTTGGATGGTTTGCTTACCATTGTTAGAAGTAAATGTAGACTTGCTGACAATTGCACTTGTGCAGTTGGCATAGCTTGGAGATGTGTTGTTACATATATTAATGACGGGACTGGTGAGGTAAATAATGGTCAGGCAAAGAGCCAGTAGAACACATTTAGGAAATGATGTGTCTATTATCTATAAAGATCATTCGACCCCTATAAAACAAGACAAAGCTCCTGACAACTTTGAAGTTCTGGATGCAAGTATTCAGGAATCAGTGGATTCAGTGTTTAGAAGGAAAGAAAAAAGAAAGAAAGGAATAAGTTCACAACAAATAACAAGAAAGAAAAAGAAACTGATAAATGTATGTAAAATAAAGAGAATACATGCTAAAAAGGACACTATTTGTTACGTAACACACAGATTACAGGGACTGATAACATTTTTCTATCAGAAAACCTTCAGTCTACAGAAAAAGACATAATCTTTTCAAAACAGAATGTAGAAAAAAAGAGGCAAGGGACAGGTGAAAAGGAAGAAATCAAAAGGAATATGGAAGGACTGAAGAACATTACTGTATGAAAAAAGAAGAGAAAGACAGATATTGACTACATGGCTCAAGCTGTGGATGTACAAAGCCAGCTGGATGAGAATTTTATGCTTGCAAATTTAATATGCAATGAAAACAGTGGGATTAATAAGACTAATGGTGATGAAGACCATTCCTTTGTAACAATTGATAGAGCAGATATTACTGTATTAGAAGTTGAAGATTCTTCAGATCTGGTTAGAAAAGATATTCTTGTAATTGGTTGATTCTATTATTGGAAGAACTGATACTTACATTTGCAGAGAGGGTAATGAACATTGAATAGTGTTATGCTTGCCAGGAGCAAAAATAGAAGATGTGAGACAAGCCTGGGATGTTCTCTGCCAGAATGGGGTTGGGGGGGATCATGACACAGATCAGTTATGGAAAGACATGTTCACTGAGTGAACACACGTGGTTATGATCACACAAAGCATGTCTGCTATTGTCATTGATGGCATGACCAGGCATAGTCACATGCTGGGAATATACAATATACAGCTTACAAGGCATGACAAGGGTAGTGCCCCCTCAGCCATTGATAGAAACCAGATAGTTTCTGGTGTTCTTGTTTGCACATTGACCTAACAGTGCCCCCCACCCCCACCCACAAATAGGTAGGTGCCATTCACATAAACATATCCATTAATGGTGGCATCCTATTCATCATATCAAACATGCTGGGACACATAATGCCAGGTATATCTTTGAGAATAATATGCTATCTTTTTCAGATAACTGAAGTTTAACTACATTAAAGATAATGATAATAAATCTAGAATGCAGACGGTCTCCTTGACAAATTTCACAGAATACAGATCAAATGCTGAGGTTAAAGTCTGAAATATTTGAGAAAGTTGCGACCTTTAAAGCTTCTACTGGGGGCCTAGAGGAATGACATAATGATTACGGACCAGGCAATCCAAGTTTGACTAGCAGCTCAGCCACTGGAACAAGCAATGGAGTAAGGGCATATCTATCCTTGGGCAGTACAGCATGCTGGGCAAATCCATCATTGATCCCTCATGGTGGCAGAAAAGACTGATGGAGTGGATATGCAGGAGGACTGAGGAGGCATGACTTCTCTGGGCCTGGAGTGGGCACATCCTCAGACCATACTTTATAGCCTACCCAGACCTAACAAAATGCTGTCTTGCTGGGGGAGGGTGGAAGTAGGGCTAAGCATGGGAAAAGTCCTGTGTTCTATAATGCTATTGATGACTGCTTCCTCTTCTGCCTCACCTCCAGTAGTCACCAGTGAACTGCCCATTCCTCTGTCAGACCCACCTAAGGGTAGTTCTATACTCTCTCCTTTGTGGATTCCTAATCTACCTCCCATCCTGCTGTACAGTATCACCTGGAGTGGAGAAAACCTATATACCTTCACCTCCTTATTTGGTTCTGTCACAGGGTAAGCAATGGGCATCTATGGCTAGAGGAAAAAAAAGAAAGTTGGCCCCTTTATAACACGGGCTGATTTATGATGCCATATTTGGTGTGTTTATATAAAGAATCACTTTGTTCAAATGTTATTGAGGTTCTTTTGAAGTGCTATTAGGTGGGAAATATTAACTGTCACAGAAAGTTGTTTTGTGCTTTATTTTTTAACCTACATTTATTTTGATCTGTATTTTTCTGAGTGCATAGTGAATAAAACACATTCTGAGAGCTGGTTAAAACAAATAAGTATCTTTCTTTTTCTAGACTTGCCCTCCAGGCTGGGAACCTGACCCTTTTCATGTCCAGTGCATCCAATGCCCAGTTGGATACTTTTCAAGTGAAGGAGTCACTACTTGTCAAAAATGTCCAGCAGGTACAGTGTGAGGAAAAATGTTTTCAAACTGTGCAAAAATAAAACAGTCTGCTTCTTTCACAGTACATTACAGTTGTATAACCTGAGACTATAGCTACACTTTTCATTTGGAGGATTGTTTTATTCATCTGAAACAAGTCATTAATCATAGAAAGAATCTATTGTCTACTTTAACAGAAGAGGAGGTTTGTTAACACAGTTTCTGCATTACTAACCAATGGCTGAAACAATTCTATTACACGGTGTCTGACATACTAAATGGAATGTGGAACAAGCTGACATGTGTCCTTTTGCCTTATTAAATGATGGACCAGCCCTTAGTAGATAACTGGCGGTAGAGGCCTGTCATATTATTACACAGGGACAGCACTCCTACTGCAAATCCTGTGCATTACTGAATAACATATGCAATAATCCTGATACATGTGCTTTGCTTTACTATCCAGCACATGGATCAGTCCTCTCCTGTCTCCATTGCTTCACATGGGGCAGAAGCACCAAGATACCTTCTTCCTTCCTAAATAACTCTGAAAAAAGTCCTGTCACACATCATGTGTCTGCCTGTATAACAGCTGGAGTAATTCTGGCACATATTCTCTGTCATTGCAAACAATAATATTTGTACTGGATTGGATACCAGGCTGTAAAGTGTGCCCCACTGTAATATTTGTATTGGATTCCAGGCTGTAAGGTGTGCCCACTCTAATATTGGTACTGGATTCCAGGCTGTAAGATATGTCCACTCTAATGTTTGTGCTGGATACCCGGCTGTTAGGTGTGCCCACTCAAATATTTGTACTGGATTCCAGGCTGTAAGATGTGTCTGCTCTAATATTTGTGCTGGATTCCAGGATATAAGGTGTTTCTGCTATAATATTTAACTGGATACCAGGCTGTAAAGTGTTCCTGCTCTAATATTTGTACTGGATTGTAGACTGTAAGGTGTACCCACTCTAATATTTGTACTAGATTCTGGGATGTAAGTTGTTCATGCTCTAATATTCATACTGAATACTAGGCTGCAAGGTGTGCCCACTCTAGTATTCATACTGAATACCAGGCTGTAAGGTGTGCCTGCCCTGATATTCATGCTTGATTCTAGGCTGTAAGGTGTGCACACTCTAATGTTTGTGCTGGATACCCGGTTGTTAGGTGTGTCCACTCTAATATTCATGATGGATACCATGCTTCTAGGTGTGCCCACTCTAATATTCATGCTGGATACCAGGCTGTTAGGTGTGCCTGCTCTAATATTCGTGCTGGATTCTAGGCTGTAAGATGTGCCAACTCTAATATTTATACTGAATACAAGGCCTACTCTGATATTCATGCAGACACCAGGCTGTTAGGTGTGCTTGCTCTAATATTCATATTGGGTCTATATCACATTGTCAAACTCTTTAATGTTCAAACGTCATATGGTCAATACCAAATGATCAAACTTTTAAAAGTTTGAATGTTTCAAAAGAGATCTCCGTACAGTGCGGAATAGGAAAATTTCCCTTTTCTGCATTGTATTGCGATCTCGGAGTTCGTATATTTAAAGAGCGGGGGATGTGGGGGTAGAGGGGGGCTTGCCCCCCTACTTAAACCATTCAGGTAGGTTTTTTCTTTGGTTTATTTTTTTTTTATTACATTTTTCAAACTTTTAAAAGTTTGATAATATGGTGTCGACCATATGACGTTCGAACTTTTAAAAGTTTGATTATGTAATATAGACGCTTTATACTGAATACCAGGCTGTAAGGTGTGCCTGCCCTAATATTCATGCTTGATTCTAGGCTGTAAGGTGTGCCCACTCTAATATTCATGCTGGATAGCAGGCTGTAAGGTATGCCCGCTGCGCTGCTATCCCCTCTTCAGGAAGCTCTGCCCATGATTCCAGCTGTTTCATTATAAAGTCCTTACAGTCTTGACCCTCCTTATTCTCTGGAATTCTTGAGATTCTTGTATTTTTTTCTCTTTGACTAATTTTCATGTCAGTAAGTACAGAGAGCAGTAAATCCATCCTTGCATCTGCTATAGCCACTCAGGATTTTAAAAGATCATTCTGCTGCATCTAATTTTGTATTAGATCTGAATGTTCATTTGTAACCTCAGTAACTTCCCCAGTAGTTTTATCTGTGTTCTTTATGTATTCTCTGAGTCTCATGTTTAAGTTTCACACTTGTGCAAAGACGTCCTTTTACATGACTTCTCAGTCCTGCCAGCATCTCTGGCTCTGTCACTACAGTTATGCTTTGTACTCCCTCTAGAAAGCAGTGCTTAACTTGTGGTTACATTTTAAGAGTTTTTCCTCTTCTTCAGCATAAGCTTAGCTTAGTTGATCTCTCTATCTTCCAGTAAGCTAGGCAACTTTCTTTTCCTTGTGTTTAATCAAGTTGCTGGTAATTTAAATCTGTTCAATATCTAGTAAAGAAGAGCAACTCCGGTCTAACTCTTAATCCATTTACACTATACCAGAGAATACTAATCTGTGTGTGTGTGTGTGTGTGTGTGTGTGTGTATATCTATATCTATATATATATATATATATATATATATATATATATATATGTGTGTGTGTGTGTATGTATATATATATATATATATATATATATATATATATATATATATATATATTGCATTTATTTATCTATTATAATAGCAAAACCACAGTATGAGACAGAGCATAACATGAAGTAGAAAAAAATGATTATTTCCCTTGTTGAGTATATTGTGTGTTCCCTTAATTTCTATCTACTTTTAAGAAGACTTTAGCTAAAAAAAAGGTTTGTATATAGTTGTCCTCAGTCTGACTTCTATAACTGTGGGCCTTTGTTCGCTACTCAGGTAATTGGACTAATTCAAGGAAGCTTTTTTCTGCTACAGCTGGACCATAAAGTGTAGAAGGTAAGTTACAGAATGGTATAAAGGGGAGAAACTTGGCTAATCACAATTACAAAACAGAGAACAGAACAGCAAGCCCTAAGTATAAACAGACACATGCAGCTAAATACCGTCATAGAGAAGATTAAAAAAATAGTGCAAACTGTATTGGATGTTATGAAAACCAAACACGGTTTTAAACAAACCTAAAAATCTAGTTCTTGAAGAACATTAAATGGTACTGTAGAGTATATGAGAAAACACATCAAAAATATAACTTCAGATGGCGTTATCAAAGCATGGTATTTATGTAACACGTGATGAGATTGATCTATCAACGAAGGTACGCCCATTCACGCATGTCTCCACACAGAAGAAGCTCTAACTGAGAATCGAACAGGACAACGTCTTACTGTCAGGCGACAACGCTACCGCAGCACCACCACATGTTGCTTGTAATAGCATTAATTAAAACTTTACCAATCCATTCATAAATTGGATGAAAATTATACAACATAAGTATTTCATCTATAATATGGACAAACTATTAGTTTAATAGTGTAAATGCAAATTAAGATGAGTCAGTGCAGTTCATATTATTTCTATAAGCAGTTTAAGAAATTCCAATTCTGGTGGTGGAATAGAGATAATTTATATCATTAATTTAATGATAAAGAACAAAAATATTAGGTCCTTGTGAAGAGTCCAGTGTCCTTTTAAATCATACTTAAAACAACCAGGAAATGTATTTGTTGTGCAGTTTTTATTTGGTTATTTATTTATTTATTGGCATTTGTTGTTTGGGAATGTCCACTGGGCCAAACTAAGCCAATTTTCAGTGGAGGTGCAGGGAGAAAAGCTTTTAGAGAACTTACATAAAACTTTGAGTAAAGCCACAAGCAATTTCAAACATATCATGAAAATTACATAAAGGAAATATCCAAATAATATGAAAAGTAGTTAAAGTATTATACATCTCATAAAGATTACGTATATTCAATGTACAGGGAACAATAACAAGGCATGTAAAAGGCAAAAAGGGAAAAAAAAATAAAAAAATAAAAAAAATAATTAAAAACTAATAGGTGTTTTGTAACATAGATTTGCTTGGTATCAAATCATTTAAAATGCTCAGTAATTCTGTGCTGGAGCTGGTATAATATGAAGTCAGTAGCTGTAGTAATAATGACAATAGCCGTTAAACATGTGAACTTTAACAAGAGCATCAATAAACAACTCAAAACATTGAAGCGATACACCTTTTCTGATGAGTGTAAAAATTTGATAGTAAGCATATCGATTTAATAAACTCATAAATTATGCATATTAGTGCATCCAAACTCAACTTGATGCAAAATATATGGCATAATAGGTGAAATTCCCCATGGAACAGATGCCTATGGTTGGTTAAAACTGAAATTCAATTTTCATGAGATGAAGTTTGGGAATTACACCTGTTTAACTGTACATTCTGGTCATTTACATGATTCCATTCCAATTTTTAACGCATCTGTCCATATGCAAAATTAAAACCAAGTCTAAGTGCATAGCAGTCATCAAAGTAAACTGATAGTTTTATGTGTTGTAAATGTTAGAAGTACAGATTGTGGTAAATGAGTGATCTATCCTAAAATGCCAAATTCCATGGAAACCCTGTGTTGTTTCAGTATACAGACATTCTAAAGTTGTGATTTCCTCATATTTTTCCTGAAAAAAAAACAGAATCAGTGACCTCTGCAAAAGGAAGGAAGGAGGTCTTCCCTGCAAGTAATGCCTGTCCAGTTAGACCAAAGTTCCACAGAGATTAATTAGATTGAAGCAGCAGGGATGGAAGTGATCCCCCAAGGTGATTATTCTGTAGTGTATATGTAGAGAGCACAACTTTATTTATGTATGTATATAATTATTGTATCAGGACCTCTTTCTGTCAAATATTCTAGTTTGGTAAGTCTGCTTGAGAGTGGTCTGACAATCTTTTGAATCAGTGTGAATACAGCACTTCCATTTCTGGTTATCCATGATTGTATTACTATGATGCCATAATTGTGGCTTGTAGGAGGTTACTACTCAACCTACCAAGGTATTCTTCCTCCGGGTGAGTGGTGAAAGCAGTCAGGCTATAGGACAGTTTGAACAACATCCTTTGCCCTAAGTTGACTCATCAGAATTAGCCTGGGTCTTGCTCATTGTATCTCCAACAAATTGACAATGCTGTTAGAAACAGCACATCTAAGTGCTCAGGGGTAAGCAAGAATATATGCAGGCACTTCTATTAAAATATTTTCCACTTCAGATATGATACTCCCAAAAAAGGGAGATTTTAGTACGTCTCACTTTTTAAAGATTTTCTCTTGTTCTTAATCATTTTAGATGCCTGCCTCAATTGAACACCTTTCCCTATGTATGCTGCTCACTTTAAATACACATTTAGCTAGTTCTTTTTCTCCCATAACAATCTTCTTAATATTTAGTGAAGTACTGAAGGCTCTTCTGACATTGATGCTGATCCTTTCATAGTTTTTGTAGAAAAACTGAAAATCCTCTTTACACTGGAAGAACTCATTCTCTATTTCATATCCTTTCTGAAAGTTTCCAAAGAATAGCACCTCTTTCTAGTCTTTAAATTGTCACCAGATTATTAGCAATCCTATGAGTAAAGGGGGTAGCACAGTAAAGAGAAATCAAAATAAAAAGCAAGCCAAAGAAGTAATAAGCTTCAATTTATTAAAATGAACCAGAGACACAAGAACCAGTTTTGCATTACATCTTCATTTACATGAATACTACATAGCTGACAAAGCAGAATAAATAGAAGTAGTAAAGTAACACCATGTGACCTTGATAATCCAATCATATTTCAATAATAGAAAGTACTGCATAAATAAACATCAAATAAATATGTCATCACTATACATAAAACAAACCAATATTTATATCATTATTATACACACATAAACTGTAAATATGGCAAGTGTAATAAAGTAATATACTACTAACAAACATTTAACTCTGGATGAAAAGGGGCATCTTTCCTACATTGTTAAAGAGCATGAAGAGGATGCTCCCCCTGTTGTTGAATGAAGTAGTAGTCCACAAAAATCATAAAAAAGATAGGCCAAAGAAGAGCCATAAAGATGATAAAGAGGGCTATTGAAGATAAGAAAGAAATTATGTATTGTTACTATTACGCAAAAAGCCTAGAATTTCCAGATACAAGATATACAAAATGATTGAGAGACATTGGAGGAAAGAAAAATACTTCCACAAGAAAAAACTGTTGGAAGCTTCAAATAAAAATGTGTATTCATTAATACAACAGATTTGTGAAAAACGGTATATAGTTCAAGAAACATTGATTTGTTTAGAAAAAGGAGCATCTGAGGAAGTATGAAAATATAAACAAAACCTAGAGATATTTGAAAAGTATAAAGAAGAAATATGGACATGGGAAAGAGAGAGATTTGATATGTTGCAATATTTATACAAAGGAGAAAGCTAAATTAATCAATATAAAGAAGGCAACCCCAAAGATTTTTGAATAGAAGTGCAGGCAAAGGCATCCAGATATGGAAATTTTCACAATAAAGAAAATACCACAAAGAGAGAATGTAGAAAAGAAGATTAGTAAACTAGAAGTTAAAAACAATAGAAGCTGAAGTTAGGGCATGCCTGCAAAGTGAAGAATTTGGTGTAGAAGGTCTAATACAAGTTACATCACAGCAAGATGGAGTGAGTCCATAAAGTAAGGAGAAGCAGGAAGATCAGGAGACATCTGAAGAAGAAATATGGACATGGGAAAGAAAAAGAGATTTAATATGGTATAATATTTATTTATGCAAAGGAGAAAGCAAAACTAACCAATACAAAAAGAGCAGCACCAAAGATATTTGAAGAGAAATACAGGCAAAGGAATCCAGATATGGAAAACTTTACAATACAAAAAAAAATAAATAAAAATGAGAAGACAGAGAAAAAGCAGAAAAGGAGATTAGTAATGGAGAAGTTAAAGAAATAGAAACTGAGGTTATGGAATATCTGCAAAATGAAGGCTTCAGTGTAGAAAATCTAATTCAAAAAGCACCACAACAGGATAGAGCAATGGGTATCCAAATTGAGGGGGAAACAAGTGGAATAGGAAGCAATTGGTCAGGTGCCATATGAAGATATTTTGGAGCCTTCCACAGGAAGCCAGTTTAACATTCACTTGAAGCTGGACAGCAAAGGAAGGAACAGAAAACTGTGGAAATTCTGATGCAGTCAATGCTGAGGAGTGATAGGCCAATGAGTTCCCATATGACAGACCAATTGATGGGACAGGATGAAACTGAAGAGAATGTACCACAGGAAGATGCTGTAGAACTTTCTATAGAATGCCGGGAGGAAATGGAAATAAAAAATGTGCCCTCATTTAAAAGAAAACAATCTAAGAGGAGAGTTGCTTGATTTAATAGAGATACATAGACATACTGAAATCAATGAAAGAATTAGACTGCAGAAGGTCAATAAAACCCAAAAAGTCAGAAGTTTGATAAAACAAATTAATGCAATAATTAGGACTGTCCACAGAGATTCATGCGATATAACAGAAGGAAACAGGATATATTACTGTGCAGCTAAATTAATAACTGATAAAGTTCTACCACAAGAACACATGGTAGTGAGGGAAAGGAAGAGGAAAAAATTAAATACCATCATGGAAGTATCGAACTGGAAAATTATAAAGCAATTAAGACAAGAAGTGTTCATAGGGTCATAGGTTGGTACTAGGCTATCGGCCCTAGGGCCTATACAAGCCTAGCCAAACAATTCCCCAGATATTTCTTCCCACAATATTTACTTTCCAAGACCCCTGTCTGACATGATCCCCAGGGTGAATTTCCTATCTCCCATCTAATCGCCAGTGTTCCTTTTGAAGACAGCCAAGGAGGCACTCTGCTTGACATGTATGGGAAGTCTATAACAGAGTATGGGGAGTCTCTGAGTCAGGAACCTATCTCTCCAGCATGTTTTGTTCATTGTGATGAGAAGGTTTAGATCCCTGGATTGTGTGGCTCTGAGGGATTGGGATTTCTTTAAGTGGAGCATGTCCAACAGCTCTGGGTTTGACATGACCTTGTATGTTAAGCAGATATTGCCTCTGAGTAGACGATATGCCACAGAGTATAGCAGGAGTTTTTTTAGACGGTCAGCATAGGGCATCTGCTTTAGGCCTGTGATTCTTTTAGTGAGGTATTTCTGCGGCCTTTCCAGCTGTTGCAGATGTCTTGTGAGGTACATACTAAACAGGGCATTGTACTCTATAATGGGACTAATGAGGGATGCGTACAGTGGGACAATGACCTCATTTTTTCTGGATGAAAAGCCCTTAGTGATGAGGTGTGCCACATAGAAGTATTCCCTGACTGTTGTGGCGATGTGGTTATCGAAGGTGAGACCACTGTCTACATGTGTCCCTAAGTCTCTCATCACACTTTCAGCGTTTAGTGTACTGCCACCTATGTGGTAATTCATGGGTACAAGGTTTTCCCCAAAGGGGATAACTATACATTTCTTGGCATTAAGCTTGAGCCCATGGCTCTGGCACCAAGCATCTGTTTCTGTAAGGCCCTTTTATAGAATATCCACATCATTTAGCGATTCAATAATGGCTCCCAGTTTGCAATCATCTGCAAACTTTGTTAGCCAGAGTCCCTTAGTGTTGGCCTGTACTTCAGAGAAGTAGATGCTAAACAAGAGCGGTCCCAGGACTGAACCCTGAGGTACTCCACTTTTCACTTGTCTGGAGCTGGATTTGGAGTCGGCTACTTTTACAGTCCGGGTTCTGTCAGTAAGCCACTTGGCAACCCATTGAGTGATGTAGGGATTTATGTCCAGCTTAGTAAGTTTATCTATGATTCCAGAGTGGAGGATGGTGTTGAATGCCTTGGTGAGGTCAAGATAAGCTGTGTGGACCGCCTTACCCTCATCCACAGCTCTGGAGACTGATTTGAAGAAGTCAATCAGGTTCAGGAGACAAGATTGGCCCTTCACGAACCCAAACTGGGTGGGGTCCAGTGTTTGAAGGTTGCCAATGTCTTTGTTTATAAGTTCCATGATAATGTGTTCCATGCCCTTGCAGATCAGGCTCATCAGACTGTTGGGACAGTAGTTCCCTGGATCCAAGGTGGATCTCCCCTTGTGGAGTGGGATAACTGTAGCTGTGTGTCACTCAGTGAGCATGAAGCCTGAGGTGGGGCATGACATGACACTTAAGTGAGGTGCCAGTTCATTTTGTAGTTCATGTAGTATACAGCCCGGGATGCCATCTAGTCCCATGGATGCTGTATTCCTAGCTTTGGAGAGTGCGGTTTCTACCTGTGTGGCCGTGATTACTGGAATTTGTCAACGCTTGGTATTAAGATGGGCCCTTTAGGGGGTGGGAGGAGGGTGAAGTTGGCACTAAATTGATCTGCAAGAATATTGGCAATATCCTTGGGATCAGTATATTTAATACCATTCAGTTGTAGCTCAGAGCAGATCTGAGCATTGCCATTTAGATTATTGACATAACTAGAATGCCATGTTGTTGTCTTTGGAATCTTTGGCAATTTTATTTTTGTAACTAGCTTTGGAGGATTTTATGAGGGATCTCAGCTTCTTACTGAGGCTGGTAAGGGAGTTTTTTGCATCCTGGGATTTTCCTCTTTTCTGCAATAGTTTCTTCCTTCTGTTGCATAGTTTGTTTATGGCAAGGAACCACCAGATTGGCTACCTTTTTTTGTAGGAGAGGGTCTTGGTTCTATTTAGGATGGCACGATTCATGCATGAGTGGATGTGCTCGTACAGTGCCTTAGTGTAGGATTCAGCAGTTGAACTTTCAGCTCCCGTCTGCATGGGTATCATGAAGTTTGTCACTTCTGACTTAAGGAGGTTTCCTTATGGGGGTGGGGGTGAGATGTGGATGTCAAGGGTGATTTGTTTATGGTCAGACCTGACCAATGAGGGGGTGACCACTGGTGTGGAGCATCTATCTCCCATATTGGCAATGACCAGGTCTAGGATATTTGAGCCCCTGGTGGGACAATGGATTAGTTGATCCAGGGAGTTGGAATTTATTTATTCCAAGAACCGTTGGGAAAAGGTGTTGGTACCTGAGTAGTTTTCCCAGTTAATGGCAGGGTAGTTGAAATCATCCAGTATTAGGGTGTTTGGTTGTATATTAATATTTTCCAGCATGTTTAGAAAGGTATAGTGAGAATCTTGGGGCATGGTGGGGGATCTGTAGCAAGCTACAATTTGGATTGCAGTCTTGCCTAGTGTTAGTTGCACCTGCAGAATTTCAGATGCATTGTGTTGGGCAACTAGCCTGGAGGTGTGAATATCCTTGGTGAATATGGACACTCCTCCAACTTTAGTGTTTCGGTCTTGGTTTGGTGGTCAAAAAGTGTGGTAAGAGTTGTAGCCTGGTATTACAGGGGCGCTCTCTGGAGTCTTGAACCAGGTCTCAGTTACTGCACAGATATCGATGTTCTCCATTTTTAGGAATGCCTCAAGAGAGTGCATTTTGAGGTTTAAATTTCTAGCATTGAGTAGCATTACCTTCAGATTTTGCTTGTTACAGTGGTGGTTTTGTCCTTTGACCCTTGCCTAAAAAAAGGCACTATAGGAGTGGCAAGAGCTTTAGCCAGTAACATGAATCCCAGGGGTGACAGGTGCAGACCATCTCTGGCAAAGCATCGTGGTTTATCGATCATGTCATCCCAGGCAGACAGATACTGGATCCTCTTTGAATGACACCAGAAGCTTAGCCAATTGTTGAAGTCAATCATTTTGTCCTTGCACTGTGGTATCATTCTGGGCAAAGGCAAGATGCTACTCAGGGCTAGAGTCATACCTGCCTGGACCACATGATCTCAGAGCTCTTCCATGTCTCTTTTCATGTAGTCCAGGGAGGTATGTCTCAAGTCATTCTCTCCAACATGGACAATGACAGAGTCGTATTTGTACTTGTGGCGTGACTTGAGTGCATGCATTATGTGGCGGATCCTGGTACCTGACAGGCAGCTGACTGTAATTTTCTCCTTGCTCAGCCTGGTGAGGGGGACATCAGTGTGCCTGACTACAGAGTCACCTATGACTAAAATGTTGGGTACATTGTTTTGCCTTAGGGGCTGTTGTTGGGTGGCACACTGGTGTTGTGAGCTATGTGTCACTTTGGTTGTGACTAGTGTTTGCTTGCGTTTCAGCTTCAGAGGTCCTTATTGCTTGGGTAGTTAATGTTAAGGGCCTCCACATATGTGGGTTTACTGTTGCCATGTTTGGGTGGTGATGGTGTGGGTTTTGAAGGGCTATGTGTTGCTTGAGGTGTAGTGCAGGTGTTAACCTTCTCCTCTTGACTCTGTAGCACAATCTTGGCTGGAGAGAGCTTTGCTACCAGTTTGACTATGTAAGTGCATCTTTCACAGGTTGTAGTGTTGGGTGGTAGGAGAAGAGGGTTGTCTGTGTACATAAGGCAGTTTCTGCATTGCCCCAGTATGTCCAGATGCACCAGATGGACAGGAGTAATCACCGGACACTGACCCTTGGACATGCCTGTTTAAGTGTTTTTTTTTGTAAAGTACAAGAGCTGTTTTCCCTTACCTTTGCAAGGTAATTTGCAGTTATAGGCTGTTTAGTGCCTACAATTAATTTATCCTTATTAACAAGGAGAGTGTCACTGTTAGAAGAATATAGAAGAGGGAACAGATCAACAAAAACACTAAGAAAGATAGGAGTAATAAAAGCAAAGTGCAGTATTACAGTAGACCAGGCTCTATCATCCACTATCACAAATAACAAGCTAAAAATCTCAGCACAGGTAGAAAAACTTAGAAGATATGCAGATAAATCTAAAGGAAAAGTAAAAAATAACCAATTTATTGATGACCCAAAAAAGTTTTACAGACATCCATCTGGAGCGTTTCTCCCTGGGCCTCCGCTGAAAACAGGCTCTGTGGAACCTAGTCGGACATTCCCAGTCAACAAATGTTAAATAAATAAAAAAATAAAAAATAAATAAATAAACTGGGAAACGAGGTAAAAGGAATTGAAAGACCACTAAAAAAAAGAAATAGAAACATTTTGGAGACGTAGTTATGAAAATCCTGTGGAACATAACAAAGATGCTCAATGGATAGAAGAAGTAAAAGAAAGAATAAGAAGTTTAAAGGTACAGGATATGAAATGGGATGAAGTAATATCCAGAGAAATTGAAACAAAGTTAAGAAAAACCTCCAACTGGAAAACCACAGGCCCAGATGCAGTACTTAACTTCTGGTTAAAAGTATTAACATCTTTGCACAAAGATTTAGCTATGAGTAAGAACTATTTATATGTGCACCCTGAACAGACACCAACCTGGCTAATAACAGGGAAAAATGCTCCTATTTAAGAGTGAACCTGCAAGCTACCCTAAAAGCTATAGACAAATAACTTGCCTTCTGATGACGTATAAACTATACACTGGAACTGATGTCAACAGAGTTTATAGTCATTTAGAAGAAAACTCAATTATGGCAGTAGAACAAAAGGGCAATAAAAGAAAATCTTATGGAACAAAGGATCATTTGTTAAATAAAGTCATTGTGGAGAACTGTAAACAGGGGAAGAATCTAAGTATGTCATGGACTGACTACAAAAAAGCATTTGATAGTATCCCACATTCATGGATAAGAGTGCTTACAAATTTATAAGATACACCCTACACTGATCGAGTACATTACAGTGACCATGAAACAGTGGCAGACCACTTTGCAATTAAGCCGTGATAAAGGACAAATTATTATCCCAAAATTCATAGGGGGATATTCCAGGGTGACTCTCTGTCACTGCTACTATTCTGCCTTCCCTTAACCCATTAAGCTGTTTACTTAACAGCTTAGGCCATGGCTATAATTTGGCTCCTAGAAAATAACAAAGTGTAAAGGATTCTCATCTTCTCTTTGTCGATGGTTTAAAACTGTATAGCTCATCAGATGAACTGAAAGTACAACTGCAAGTTGTCAAAACATTTTCAGATGATATAAGACTGTCATTTGGTCTTGATAAATGTGCAAAAGCTACCTTTAAAGCAGGAAAACGGCAGCACCAGGAACACATCAGTTTAGGACAAGAATGTGATATAAAAGAAGTTGAGTAAGAGGGAGTGTATAAATTATTTAGGGATTGATGACACTTCAACAATAAAACATGAACAAATGCAAATAAAACTTAGTACGAAATACTTTAGAAGACTTAAATTAAGCCTGAAAACAGCATTGACATCTAGGAACAAAATGCAAGCTATAAACCAATTTGCTCTTCCTGTACTAACTTACAGTTTTGGAGTGATTGACTGGCCCCAAAATGTGTTGGATACATTAGGTAGGAAAACAAGAAGGATGCTTCATGCTCACCAAATGATTTATAAAAATTAGTGCATAGCAAGATTACATGCTCCCCGTTCCAAAGGAGGGATGAGCCCTCTTGAAATTGATTACATGTATAGATCTGCAATTGTGGAACTCCACACGTATCTGCTGACCTCACAAGACCCAAATGGAGTGAATGTTTTGAAACATGAGGAGAATAAATCTAAGATGACTTCTCTGCTTAATCTAGCAGAAGCATATCTGCATCAAGCAGGAATGGAAATCAAACCAGAAATAGATAAAAATTAGGCAGCAAATTAATGTGCTAAGAAAAAACAAAAGAAAGAATATAAGCTGAAGGACCAGATGAGAAGGCAAGAAATGTGGAAAATGCATAAATATAGTTGTAAGTATATAAAACTTTTGGAAGAACCTCATGTTGATCAGGAATGAACACAGGAATGGTTAAGGAGAGGCAAATTCAAACCAAGACATGAAAAGTTAATATTGGTGGCACTAGACAGTGGGCTATGTACACGCTGGTTTACAAAGTCCATTGAACATGTGGAAGAAACAGACATATGTAGGTTTTGTAAAACCAAATTAGAAACAGTTGCACACCTTGTTGCTGGTTGTGACATATGTAATGGCAGCAGAACTGTATACTGAAAGGCATAATAATGTGTCAAGACTTTTGCACTGGAGATTTTGCAAACATTATGGTATTGAAGTGGCTGAAAAACATTGGAAACATGAGCCACAAAGCATCATAGAAAATGATGGTTTACATTACATGGGATCACCCATTACCAACAGTTCAAAAGATAGATGCTAGAAAACCAGCTGTAATGGTCCATGAAAAGAAGACAAAAGTATTGATCATTGAAATTGACACACTTAGTGACTACAGTGTCTTGTATACAGAGAGAGAGACAAAGATATAAAATATGAGGATCTGCAGGCATAAATGAGAGCAATGTGGGAGAAAGATACCTAGCCAGTTCCAATCATAGTAGGAACAATGGATCTTATAAAAAAGAATCTACAATCATATTTGGATATGTTACCAATACATGTAACCCCATACGAATTGCAGAAGGAGCATTACTGGGCACATTGCAGGTGCTGCTAAAAGCACTTTTAGCTGACATCAAAGATTGAAACAATACTAATTTCATGAACTTTAATCATACTCTGACTTAGAATGGGGTCCATTCCCATCATGGTATTAGAAACCCAAAAGATTTGGAGAAATTAAAAAATTAAGGAGAAATAAGTGGAATGGGAAGTATCTGATCAGGTGCCACATGAGGATACTCTGGAGCATTCAGTAGGAAACCAGTACAAAAGTGCAGTTGGTGGTGGACAGCAAGGGAAAGAACAGGAAATAGTGGCAACTTTGCAGTCAGTATTGAGGAGTGATAGGTCATTGAGTTCCCATATGAAAGAGCAGTGGATGACACATGATCCTGAAGAGAATATGTCACAGGAAGACATTCTGGAACTATCTATAGAATGCCCACAGAAAACGAAGAATAAAGAATGTGGCCTCAGTTTAGAAGAAAAAGATCTAAGAGAAGATTGCTTGGCTTCATTCTGAGTCAGACTTTCCATAACCAAATGTTAAATAAATAAAATAAAAATAAAATTGCTTGATTTAATAGAGATGACTAGACATATTAAGGTTGATAAAATAAATAGATTGCAGAAAGTCAACAAGACTGAAAATGTTAGGCTGATAATAGTTTTGATTACTGTTTTCATTTTTTTTTTAACAGAAATTCATATGATATAACAAAAGCAAATAGGATATATTACTGTTCTGCAAAATTAATAAGACAGTCGTACTACAGAAATACAGGGCAATAAGGGAAAGGAAGGAAAGAAATCAAATGCCATCATAGAAGTATTGAATAGTGAAAACTATAATATTAAGACAAGTGTCACTGTTAGAACAATATATAAGAGGGGGCAGATCAGTAAAAACACATAGAAAGATAGATGGGATGAAAGCAATGCCTAGTATTAGAATAGACCAGGATATATCGTACACTATTGCAAATAATAAATTAAAGATATCTGCAGAGACAGAAAAGTTTAGAAGATATGCAGATAAATATAAAGGAAGAATATAAAGTAAGCAATTAATGGATGATGAAAAAAACTTTTATAGAGAATTTGTAAACAAAAGCAGAGGGAATAGAAACACCACAAAAAAAAAAAGCAATAGACACATTTTGGGGAAATATCTATGAAGAACCCGTGGAACAAAGATGTTGAATGGATAAAAAAAGTAAAAGAAACAGTAATAAGTTCAAACATACAGGATATGAAAGTATCAGCCACAGAAATTGTAATAAAATTAAGAAAAGCTCCTAGCTGGAAAACCCCAAGCCCAGATGCAGTACTTAATTTCTTGTTAAAAGTATTAACACTGTTACATGAAGATTTAGCCCGGATTAAAAACTACTTATATGTGCACCCTGAACAGACACCAAATTGGTTAACACGAAAAATGATACTCCTCCTTAAGAGTGAACCTGCAAGCTATCCGAAAAACTATACACCGGTAATTTGCCTTCCAATAATGTATAAACTATATACTGGAATTCATGCCAACAAAGTTTCTGGTCATTTAGAAAAAAACTCAATCATGGCAGTAGAACAAAAGGGTAACAAAAGAAAGTCATATGGAGCAAAGGCTCACATGTTGTTTAACAGTTATAATAGAGAATTGTAAAAAGAGCACAAATCTAAGTATGTCATGGATACATTACAAAAAAAGCATTTGACAACATCCCACATTTATGGATTAATGCGTGCTTACAAATGTATAAGATATACCCTACATTGATCAGTTATATTACAGTGACCATGAAACAGTGGGAAACTGCTTTCCAGCTAAGCCATAATAAAGGACAGATTAGGATAAAATTTCAAAGGGAGATATTCCAGGGTGACTCTCAGTTATTGCTGCTCTTTTGTCTGGCCCTTAACCCATTAAGCTGTGTACTTAACAGAATAGGTCATGGTTAAAATTTGGCTCCCAGTTGACAACAAAGTGTAAAGATTTCTCCTCTTTTTGTGGACAATTTAAAACTGTATAGTTCATCAGATGTGGTGCTGAAAGCACAACTGGAAGTGGTTAAAAGTTTCTCAGATGGCACAAGAATGTCATTTGGTCCTGATAAATTTGCAAATGCAAAATTTAAAGCAGAAAAGTTACAGCACCAAGAAAATATCAGTCTGGGACAGTAATGTGGTATAAAGGAACTTCAGCAGGAGGGAGTATATAAATATTTGGTAAATGATGAAGCAGCAATAAAACATGAACAAATGCAAGCAACACTCAGTAAATATTTCAGAAGACTAAAATTAGTACTGAAAACAGCCCTGATACCTATGACCAAAGTCTAAGCAATAAATCAATTTGCTTCCTGTTCTAACTTACAGTTTTGGGGTATTGCATCAGCTGGACAGGAACACAAGAAAATGCTTCATGCTTATTAAATGATATATAAAAATCAGTGTATATCAAGTTTATATATTCACTCTTCTTATTATTATTATTATCATTATTATTGTTATATTTATATGTTCGATATTATTATACTCGTTCTGAAGGTGGTATGGGCCTCCTTGAAACTGAAATCATAGGACTGTGTACATACTGCATATCACCCAAGACACAAATGTAGTGAAAGTTTTGAAACACAAAGAGAAACATATAAGATGATTTCCCTGCTTAGTTTATTAGAAGCCATATTGGTTTCAAGCAGGAATGGAAACCTTAACCAGAAGACAAAAAAACAGGTAGCAACTGAATGTGCCAAAAATGAAAGAAGATAAGGAGAAGGATCAGATGAGAAGGCAAGAAATGTGGAAAAGGGAGAAATATGGTTGCAAGTGCAGAAAAATCCCTGGAACAACCTCATGTCAATCAGGATCTGACACAGGAATGGTTAAGAACATGTGAATTTAAACCAAACAGTGAAAGGTTAATATCAGCGGCCCAGGATAGTGGAATATGCACACTCTGATTTACAAAGTCCGTTGAACATGTGAGGGAAACAGACAAATGCAGGTTCTGTAAAACAAGACTACAAAACAGTCACATATGTTGTTAATGGGTGTGATATACTAATGGCAGACGGCCTGTATACCGAAAGGCATAATAATGTGGCAAGACTGTTGCACTGAGGATTGTGCAAACTTTATAATATTGAAGTAGCTGAGAAGCATTGGAAACCTGAGCCACAAAGCATTATAGAGAATGATGTTTATATCACATGGGATCACCCATTACCTACAGTTCAAAAAATAAGGGGCCAGATTCAGGAAGCCTCCGTGTAAGAGTTATAACTCTTACACGGAGGCTGCAGTTAAATGGTGTGATGTCAGCATGTCATGCATATGCATGAGGTGCATGAGGCATGCTGAATCACACTGTAACTCTTACACGGACCGTGTAAGACAGTAGGGGGCGTGTCTGTTGGCTAAGCCCTGCAAGCGGATACGCCCCCGGAAGTCTATAATGGCTGAAAGTAAACAGCCACGAGAAAGGCCATGGAAATGTGAATAAACACACTACACAACACATACCCCGACAGACCAGCAATGTAAAGAGTGAACAGATGTTATAAAATGAAAATTAAAACTGTTTTATTTTTTTTAAACCCCGTAAATGTTTGCTACTGTGTGCCAGGTGCTGGTGTGCTACTAGCGCAACTGCAGTTACCAATCAGTGGAAAAGCATATAAGAACTAAATATGCAAAGTAAGCCGAGAAGTAATAGCAGAGCGGTAGAGTTGTCGGCTTGAGAGCAGGCAGGCAAGGTTCGAGCCCACACAACACCCGTTTATTTTTTTTTTGTAAATAAGCACTAAAAAGGACCCTGACAGTATTGTACAAATGTAAAAGTATTTCCTTTTGTAAAATGGAATGAAATGGAGCATATATTTCCAAGTAATACAAGAATAAAAATTGTTAGAAATGTACTGATAGTTAAACTGCAGTGAGACAGAGTGCCCATAGCTAAGTAGTGTTTCACAAACTGCAAATTGCTTGCTCAGAGCTAAGCACTGGTTTAACAGGCTCAAACTGTGTGCAACTAGCTGTGCTTAGCTTAACATGTGTGTTACTAGCCAATTAAGGTGTAACCCAGCACACACCGTTTGCGTGACGTGCCCACAAGCTAACTGGCGGTGCGCATGCGTGAGCTCCGCGCAAACAAGCGCAGACCTGGTTTTAAGTGCTTAAAAGTGCTTTTGGCATGTTTGATTGACAGTTCCTGAAGTCATTTCCAGACAGTCATAAAAATTAAAATTCAGTGGTGAGATTCGAACCCAGGATACCATGCACTAGAGTCCAGGTACTAAACCACTAAGCCATGACAGCAGTACTTAGAAATGCAGAAATAGCATATATATAGGATGTAATCCAAAATGGAGCATGATAAAGCAGTTTCTGTGAAGTAGATACAATTCTAAACCGGCCAATCATAGAAATGTGCGGGAAAATCGGCATATATAAGCCCCATAGGCGGGAATACACAGCATAAACGATTGTAGAATACACCTGCAGGCAGAATGAGTGGAGTAGGGGAGGGACATTGCTTTCGAGCACAGCGGTGGGGTGTTGAGGAGTCCAGGTACATGGTCTGGCTCCTAGTTCACCATCATGAGGCCCAACTCATGCAGGGCCAGGTCTCATGGGGAGCGTACAGGGCGGAGGCATGGGACCAGTTGGCTCATGATCTTACTAGTGCTACTGGGATTCCACGCACTGGTGAGCAGGTCCGTCACCACCGTGCAGACCTGAAGCAATGTAAGCAAGATCAGTTGACCCAATGGATCCAGGAGGCCCGGGATATGCCCAACGCCCCACTACTGAGTAAGTTACATTTTACTTATGTATGTAAGGAATTCAACTAGCTGATACCATGGAGATGTGTATCCCAATATTACTTGTTTTGTATTACAGCTGCAGATGTCCGGTCTATGAATCGAGAGACATATGACCACAGACTGGTGCGGCTGCGCCACCATGCAGGTTAGTAACCCCACCTAGTACTTGTAAATAAATATTATAGTGTAGCATGTAGCAGAACACTGCAGTGTATTGCTTAAAAGTAATAGAATGTGCAAGCAGCAAGTAAAAGTCTGCAGGTATGGCTGCAACAAGTTCATCAGTATGCAAGTGAAATTGGAAATATAAGTGATAGAAATAAATAGTGCTGTAATACAGATGTCCCACCATTAATTAAATGTAGTATAACCTGCAGTAGTCTCAAGAGTACAGCTTCAGAATCTGAGGTAATCACATGTGAGATATATCCCCTGTTGAAATGCTGAATCATGACAGAAGTGAGGCTGCTGGAAAGTGTTGGAATCCCCACAGGTCTAATATGTGAACAAAGCCTAGAAGTACCAACCTGAACTGTGAAATTGCAGGATGTGTGAGAGTGACAGAAAGGGTCATGTATCAATGAATAAAGTAGTAATAACACCTGAATATATAAGCTTCAGTGTGGTTCTACAGAACTAAATGCATGTGGAATTAAAACTTAACATCCCAAACTGATTTCAGTGTGTCTGACTCTTGAATGTTCAGGCCAAAATCTGTATATGGTGATCACAGTCAGCAATTTGCAGATAGAATGAATGATTGTCTGACATACTAAACATCCATAGTTGTCCCCTGCCCTGTCATCAAAGTGTAGCAGGATGATGTATCTGATCAAATTCAAAATAACTAGGATAGTGATGTATCTGTAACAGGTCTAGCATGACAGTCAAGTAAAAATCATTTGGAAACTATCACCCACAAGTTAATTGTGTTTCTATTACAAATGTATATCAATGTATAATTTATGAATGTGTCATCATTTTCTTTCTGCACCCAACCCTATAATTGCAAATTAAAAAACCCACCAAATATTGGTATGTGAACATTTCATTAACCATGGACATTTGTCCTGTTTCAAAAATATATGCATGTCTGTTGTTGCAAGTGCCCTGGTCATACCTGCAAACCTGCAAATCTGATGGCCTGTTGCCATTAATCAACCCTGCATGTTGTTTGATTGTGTATTTCTGTTCAAATAATGCATGTGATATTGATATGCCCATTGTTCAATGGTGTTAATATCTGGGTGTTTGTTTAATGGGAATACCAATGCATGCTGTTACAACTAATTTGAATGGAATAATATGCCACTAACCCAAACTAACATAACATACACACAAACCTAGAACGCTTGGGAAGGCAGGTCCTAGCAGACCCACCTCAGCTGGCGACTGCACCTGGCACTAGTGCCCAGGCCGGACCCTCCTCCGGTGGCCCTGTGCCACCTTCGGGTGGAAGCGCTGCAGGGGATGGGGCCCGTCCCCCCTCTGCAAGCGTGGCCGGAGGAGTACGTCCACTCACCCTCCAAGGTGTCCGGTCTGTGGTGCAAAGGGAGATCCAAGACTCTGTTCTTGGGCCCCTATGCCAGCTTGAGGCCCGGGTGGCACAGCTTACGGGCTTGCCCGTTGTCCCGCCTGCACAGCCCCCAGCACAGCCCCGTCCTGGGCTGTGAAGGAACAGTGGCAACTGCCTATGGGTGGGGATATCAATTCCACTGTTGCCATCTGTGGGCTCATGTGTCTTGGATATCCCAACCTCCATCCCCGTCAATTGTGTAACCCCCCCCACATGTGTCATACACCGCCACTGTATGCGTCTTGTCTGACTTGTCTGTTAACCTACCCAACCTACCTCCCCAACTATACCGACTACCTCACCTGACATACCACTCTCACCTAATAAAAAAAAAAAAAAGGGCACTCTGTACCCACAAAAAAATTACGCCCCATACATAGCTGTCCATGTTGCACACATGTCCGCTGGACATTGAAACTGTTAATTACAATTGGCTGTACAACAGGTATTAATGTTGTCCTGACACCTCTCTCAGGGGTGGAAGGTTCCAAATTTCACACCAAATTGCATACAAATGCACAGCTGTTGCTGAGAAAGACATGGGCAGCTATGGGCCTCACCTACATCCTTCCTGCAAATTCCAAGCTTGTTTCCCTACTGTCTTATCCTCTTTGTGACCCCTTTTTCACCACTTTCCTGTCACCCCTTTTTCTTTTGCTTTCAAAGAAAATAGCAGGTGGCGTGTCTTGTGAGCTCAACGCCAGTGCTTGCGTGAGCTCCAGCAAACGAGCGCAGACCTGGTTTTAATGCTTAAAAGTGCCTTTGGCACTTTTGATTGACAGGTCCTGTACTCATTTTGAAAGAAAAATAAATATCCACTGTCAGTCTCGAACCCAGGACCTTGGTAACACTAGTCTGTATGACTTACCACTAAGCCATGACTCTCATACAAGAACATAGTGCTAAAATATATATAACATGTAATAGTAGGAATCAATATAAATGCAATATAGGATGTGTACTACCCAAAGCATGTCAGGTAGATTTTTAATGCCTGAATTACCGGATTCCCATACTAGTTTAGTGTTCACGGAAACAGCCCTGCTAATTGTTAGCTTGTACATAATAATGTAAGGTAATGTACATATATGAAGGTATGTATATGTACACATACATATATATATATATATATATATATATATATATATATATATATATATATATATTAATACATATGAAATATAGTGGTAGGTGTCAGTATCCATACACACTCACTACAGGAAACAGTGAAGATAAATGCAGCAACCAGAATCTGCAACACAGCCTGACTCCTGTGAGACCTGCTAATCCCTTAACTGCTTAAAGGTGTCTCCAGCACTTTGATTGATAGGCCCTGTACTCAATTTGAAAGCAAAATATAAGCATACTAGTAGGCCCTACCACAAGACCATTGTAACACTAGTCTGTATGACCTACCAGTAAGCCATGACTCTCATACAGGAATATAGTGCTAAAATAAGTGGACCATGTAATAGTAGGAATGAAGATAAAGGCAATATAGTATGTGTACTACCCAAAGCATGTCAGGCAGACTTTTACTGTCCCAATTACTGGATTCCCATACTAGTGCAGTGTTAACAGAAACAGCCCTGCTAATTGTTAGCTTGTACCCAATAATGTCAGCTAATATACATATATGAAAGTATGTATATGTACATATATATATATATATATATATATATATATATATATAGCAATACATATGAAATATAGTTGTAGGTGTCAGTATGCATACACACTCACTACAGGGTACAGGTGAGAGAAATGCAGCAACCTGAATTTACAACACAGCATGAAGCATGAGAGACGTACTAACCTTCGCACTCACAGAACACTGTCAACAGCATACCGGCATGGTCCACGCCCTTACAATCTGAAAAGGCAACGCCTATCTCACATACCCTTTTATAGCACTGTCCTGAAATCACAGTGAGACATGCAATCAGTAGACAACTGGCTGCATGCAATTAGCAAATGCTGCCTTACAATTGGTGCAGAGGCCATCACATGGACCTATGCAGATACCTACAAAAGCATCCAGTACCCACACTCCACACATGCAATACATTCATTGCACAAAACCGACAGAGAAAGAGAGAGAGAGAGAGAACAAAACAGAAATAAAGACAGCCAGCAGCAAAACCAGCAGCAGCAGCAGCAAACACCAAGCAGCAAGCAGCACCACTGACATGGCAACAGCTGCCACAAACACAGGTAATGCAAAGTAGCAGGTTAATACTGTGTTTACTGTGACACCTCCAAATGTATCATAGTTCACTATCTATAGGTATGTCCATGAGATAGGTTGTGTGTACATAGTCCTGAAATATATACATATGTAATATTGCTGTACATGTTGTCCATACTTAAAACTTCCATAGCTTAGAACACAAGGCCAGTTATGCATATGATGCAGTAGTTCCCATGGTCAGTAGAGGTTACTCCTCATTGGTGTGGGACCACTGTGTATGTATGGCACTGTTCAGGTACATATCCTGTACTATGGCCAGGGATTAATATCAGTCTGTAATGTGGTGCTATGTCCTCTAGGGGTGAACGTATCACACATCCAGGGATACCATTTTGTAATGGTGATGCTATGTGTTCTGCAATGTTGAGGGTGGTCCTCAAATAGGGAGGTTATAGTCATCTGTGATAACTAATTCCACTTGTGTAGGAGAATGGGGGGGGTACCTGCACCTAAACTGTCTGCAACAATGTTGCCAATATCTGTGCATGTGGTGAATGTGAAGCATCTTAACACTGCTGACCACAGATGCCTTGCCTTCATGTGAATCTGCCCTGTGCTGCAGTAGCCTCCTGCTATTGTTATACAATGTGCCTGTATCTGTAGTCCACTGGACAGGATAAATAAGTGGTGTGCATACGGTCTGGGTTAGATATGTGTGTGCACAGTACATGCACTATGTGGGATGTCTGTGGTAAGCTTTTGTAAAGGCCAGCAGTGTGTGTTGTGGCTTCCACTGGCCCAGTGGGCTGCATGGATAGCATCACAGTCCTAACTAGTGAATAACTGTGTAATTACATGCATACATAGCAATGTAGTGTACTGTGCTTGTGGTGTTGTTGGGATATGTATATCCAGGCTGAGTAATGTGTGTCCACATCACAGGGTTGGATGGCAACACACATACAGTATGTAGGGATGAACACCCAGAGTGTTTCAGACGTGTTGCCTGTGCAGAAATATCTGGCCATTACCTGTGCATCCCCCACAACACACACACATGCAACATATGGCAGAAGTACTATAGCAGTACACATAGGTTCATAGGTTCATACTAGGCTATTTGCCCTAGGGCATTGATAAGCCTAGTGGAATGTGTTTGTCTTTTGCCACCCAATTAAAATTTATGCTGCTATGCCCTTTTCCGAGATTAGTATACTGTGCCTCTGTCTAACAGTAACATAGAAGTGATACCCGGGGTACAACTATGATCTCCATCCACTCATCCAGATTCCTATGGAAGAGAGTCAATGAGGGACTCTGCCTAACCTGTACTGTGAGTTCATTACAGAGTGAAGGGAGCCTCTGGGTTAGGAATATGCCCCTCCAGCATGTCCTATTTATGTCAGTGCTAAGGTTCAGGTCTCCTGAGCGTGTGGCTGTATGGGACTTTGATTTCCTGAGGTGCAGCATGTTCATTACTTCTGGTTTGGACATGGCTGTATATGGCAGGCACAGATTGCCTCTGAACAGGCAGTATGCCACAGAGTCCAGTTGGATTTTCTTTAACTGGGCAGCATATGGCATCTGTTTGAGCCCTTTGATCCTCTTGATGAGGTACTGTTGGGCTTTACCAGTTGCTGTAGGTGTCTGGTTAGGTACATCCCAAAAGGTGCATTGTACTCAATTATAGGCCTAATGATGGATGAGTAAAGAGGCACAATGACCTCCCCTGCTGTACATGTGAATCCCTTCATGATTAGCTGGGCCATATAACATGTCTTTCAATCCACATTGGCCATGTGGTTGACAAATGACAGATTGCTATCAAGTTTGTTCCCCAGGTCCCCAATTACGTCTTCTGTACTCAATGGCTTAACACCTATGTGGTACTTTGCCACCAATGTGGAGGTGTGGGAATCTGCGATGAATATTGATACTCCCCTCCTTTGTTGTCTGGTCCAAGTGTTGGGGCCAACAAAAATGGTAACAGATATAACTTGTTAGGGCTGGTGTGCTCCTGGGAAACCTGAAACAGGTTTTTGTTACTGCACAGATATCAATGTCCATAATGCTAAGTAGAGTTTTGAGTGCGTGTATCCTGAGGTCCAGACTTCTGGTGTTGAGTGGCATCACTCTTAGTTCCACATCCTTTGTGATATGTATGGATGTGGGTTTGCCTTATGAGCCTTGCCTAATAAAGGCACTATGGGTGTAGCAAGAGCCTCTGCCAAAATCCAAAAGGCCAGGGGTGACAGGTGCAAGCTGTCCCTAGCAAAGCATCGTGGCTTGTACAGCATATCACCCCAAGATGACAGGCATTGGCTCACCTGTGAATGACACCAGTACTTAATTCAATTGTTGAAAGGGATCATCTTGCCTTGATATTGTGGCATCATTCTTGGTGAGGGTAAGATGCTACTCAAGGTCAGGGTCATACTGTCATGGGCTACATGCTCAGAGAGCTCCTTTCTGTCTCATGTCATGTAGTCCAGGGAGGTATGTGTCAGGTCATTCACACCAGCATGGGCATTGAGCGAGTCATACCTGTACTTGCCTTGGAGTTACTTGAGTGTTTGTGTTATGTGGCGGGTCGTAGTGCCCGACAGGCTGCACACTGTGACCCTCTCCTCGCTAAGCCTGGTGAACGTGATGTCAGTGTGCCTGATGATAGTGGCACCTATTACAGGTGTATGAGGTGTGTTGTTTACTGTTAAGGGCTGTGAGTGTTCAGCACATTGGCTTTGTGAGATATGTGTTGCACGTGTTTGTTTCTGTGGTAGTGGTTGCTTGGGTGTCCGCTTTGGAGGTCTCTGCTGCATAGGCAGATCTGTAGTCTGAGCCTCCGAGTATGTTGTTGTGTGATTATGTGTTAGTTTTGCTGTCGTGGTAGGTCTATGTGAGACTGGAAGTGTAGTGAGTGTGGTTTCCTTCTCCACCTGACTGGTTATGGCAGTATTGAGTAGAGAGAGCCTAGCCTCCAGTTTGCTATATGGTTGCATCACTCACATGTGTTTGAATTTGTTGTTAGGAGGAGGGGGTTGTCTGTGTACATGCAGCTGTTATAACATTGCCTCTGGATTACCACACTCACCAGCTGGACTGGAGAGGAGACTGACAACTGACCTTTGGACATGCTAGAATACTATTGTGAATTCTGTAATAATTGAAAACAAGGTCCAGTGGGGAGTGAGGGTGTACTGATATTACTTACTACTGCTGACTGATATAATAGCTTCAGTGAGCAAGTGCCAGGTAACTTAAGTGCAATGTGTTACAATTAAGTAAATGCAAAATGACAAGCAGTCACTTGCTGTCATGTGTAACAAGGAAATACGTACAGTAAGCAATGCAGATATCAGTAGTGAGTCACAGAAGTGCTGAGAAGCTGTGTATTATGTGGAAGTAGCGTACCAGTGAAATAACAAGCTAACAGATAACAAGCATATAAACAAAGCTAGATTCAGGAGGCTTGGATGTAGTGTTTGCTACAGCAAACAAGGTGTACTAATGTCAGTAAGATACAGCTCAAATATGCAGGTACTATAAACCTGAAACCAGAAGTTCCCAGCTATGAATGGCAGAGTACAGCCTATTCTCACACAAGAGTGCAGACCACAAACCTTGTTAATGTTAAATACCTGGCCTGAAGGCCAACTGCTTATACCAGAACTAATACACTTGGACACTGGGCTCTCAATCAGCAGTTCGCAACTTAGAAGGATGAAAGCTATGTGTCCTGCCACCACAGTGCTTGCCACAAACCTCCCTAATGTAAAACAACTGGTCTGAAGGCCGAGTGCTTAATCCAAAAGGCTTAGAATGATAGCTACACTTTAATCAAGTTACAACCAAGCAGTAATAAGTAGAATTTAATACTCCCTGTATAGGATGTGTACCATATATTGCTGAGATACTATGCTGATAACCTGTTTGTGTACTTTTCCAGGTGAATATGGCTCCGAAAAGGAACCCCGCCTACTCTGCTGCAGAGGATGACATGATCCACCAGAGCTTGGTGCGTGACTATGCCATCCTGTTTTCACGCACCACCCAGAATCAGCAGGAGAGGTCTGCACTGTGGCAAAACCTTGTTAGCAGGATAAATGATGTTGGCATGCATGAGAGGACATATGAGCAGGTGAGACATCACTGCAGTGATTTGATTAGAAATGTCCGCCAGCGTGCTGCAGATATCCGCAGGCAACAGGTTGCCACAGGTGGGGGGGTGGCCACACATCTCCCCCTCACCAGACAGGAGGGGCTACTGCTAAGTGTTGTGGATCCAGCCCCAGAACAACAACAGCATCAGTCGTGCATCATGATGGAGGTTGGATCCACACAGCAGCAAGACACCGGAGTGTGCAGGTAAGATGCCATATTTATTTATTGTTATTAATTATACATTTGTTGACTGGGCTAGTCTAGCTGGATATATGTCCATTTTCAGTAGAGGCCTGGGGAGAAAAGCTCCACACATAACATAATAAAGGCAGACAGACAAGTTGTTAATAAAGACATACAAAAGAATAGAAATATAAGTCAGCTTGTTAATAAAATCAACATACATTTAAGGAACTCAAACAGTTTAAACTCATACACAATGTTCTGTTGGTTTCAAAGCAATTCTACCTAAAACATAACGGTTATGCAATAAGGCAAAAGCCATATAGATAATAGTTAAAGCTCAGAAGGGTAGAGACGTAGAAGGAGTATGAAAGATAAAATAATAGGGAAGAGGCAGGAGTCAAGAAGGGAAGTGAGGAAAAGAAGGAAGACAGTCAAGAGGAGGTGGGAGGGATGGGAGAAGTAAGTCAGAGCATAGAAGGACAGCAAGGGAAAAGAAACAGGGTAGAAGCTAGTTTTTACGCACAATGAGGGGTTAAAGGTAAAGAGAGGGTGGGGAGAGGGAAGTTAGCCTGGAGTACTACAAGAACAAAGCCAGTGGTTTTGGAAGTACAGTTTGATTTGTTGTTTGAAGAGAGGTAAGGGTGAGATTAGAGTTAACTCCTTGTATGTACATATGACTGTTCTGTACACTGTTACTTCATGCACGCATAAGGTGTGCACGTGGTATGTATCTGTCATCATGATATGTAATTGTGCATGTGTGATACAGACATTATGAGCAGCTGATGTGTATAAGGGAACTAGTGTACCACTGTACTGTATCATATGCAAAACAAATGGCACACTTGTGCCCACTGACATTACTTTCTTCACATTTCCAGGTCCCTCCCATCTAGCAACGAGGCAGGCCATACATGCTGGTGAGTGTGTTTAACATTACCTGAAAAACAATTTATAATACTAGTAAGAGTAGTGTAACTCTGTAGTATACATGCTGGTGAGTGTGTTAAATAATACCTGCAATACCCAGTTTAACAATAGTAAGAGTAGTGTAACTCAGTACTGATGTGTGTGTTTACTGTAGGGTGTGCATGTGTGCAAATGTGCCTGTGCCCATGTGTGCATGTGTGTGTGTGTCCATGAGTGCATGTGTCCATTTCTGAATGTGTGCATTAGTATTGAAGTGCATCTCTGTCAAATATGTGTTGAGACTGTAATCTGTGTTCCCTGTTTTCCTCCCGTAGGTTCTGGTGCTGCTCTGGTGACCTGCAGCAGGGAACCTGAATCTTGTGCCCCAGGTACTGATGATGATGAAATGTCTATAATGGTGCAGGAAGGTGTGTCTGGGTCCGCCATTGGTCAGCCAATTGACAGTACACAGCTGTCAACCCCTTCAATGCGCACAGTCATCCTGCCGTTACATCCTTTGTCACCATTGTCCCTAGGTGATGGACAGTATGCAGTGGGCATAGATCAGGGTAATGTGGTACCTGTGGTACATGCATCCCCACAAAGCAGCCATGAGCAGGGTCCTCCAATGGTACCACGCAGACAGTCGCCCATGGGTTCTCGTGGGGGCATCCGTGGCCGTACTGCCTCTCGCTGACATGCCCAAGGAGGTATGTCAACCTCCACTATGTTTCGGACTGTTATGCAGGCACAGGCGCGTATGGAAAGGTACACCAGACAGGGTCTGAGGGAGCTGAGAGCATGTCGCACAGCCATGACAGACGGCATGCGTGACGTTGCGAATGCTATTCGTAACTTCACAGATGTCGTTGACAGACGTTGTGGGGACATACAACAGCTGCTCCACAACCAGATGTCCATGGGCCAGGGCGATGGTGTGCATTTGCGACGTCGATGTGGCCGTATGCTGGCAACAGCACCAGCTGGCAGTGGCCGCAGACGACAATAGGCCCACTCACGCACCTCAAGTGCCAGCACCAGCCCCAGCAATGCTGGGTCTGTGCTGTCATCAGGACGCCCCAGGAGACCACGTGCACGTGGCTCTGGACAGTCCCAACAGGGAACTGTAACAAATGAAGCACACAATGGATAAATAAATAAACCAAGCCGGAATCCCCCTCGAAACAGCAGCTTTAATGGAGAACTCACAAACAACAAATGATAACTCAGTGAAGACTTAACGCTTTCACCCTAGGGCTTTTCTTTTGTCCCTTCCTTTAGATATGATATAGCCCAGATTTTAGTGTCTTTAAAACTTTATACAAGGCAATTGAATTTGATGTTATATTTTTCAAGTCAAGGCACCCCCTCTATTAGATATAGTCCTAAGTTAAAAAGGAAAAGTACATTTATACCACCTAACAATGCAGTAATACATGTTTTTGAAAAAATGTGTGAAACTCAAATTAGAAGGTATCTTAATTGTTCTACCATGTTTACTGACAATTTATCACAGGGGGAGAGATTTTGTTTGCATGAATTGACTGCTTCTGGTACTTATAGAGTAATGAAACCAGACAAAGGTGGGGGGGTAGTCATTATAACTAAAATTGACTACATTGCTAGTATGTTAATGCTTCTCAGTGATACCTCCACCTACCATAGAGTTTCTAGGTTTGAGATTAATGCAGCTTACACCAGATTAGATTGGCAGTTATATGAATGGTTAGTGGAGGGACTATTGGATAAAGATGAATATGACTACTTGGTAGTTACCTCACCTATTATTCCCTCCATTTTCGGTATACCAAAAATACACAAAAATACTGCCAACCCACCATTCTTCCCGATTGTTTCAGCTAAAGGGTCCAAAACAGAGGCATTGGCCTCATACGTAGACCATCACTGTAAGGCCATTCTTGAAAATGTACCACATGTGCTTAGAGACTCTTGGCACTGCTTGGATATCATTAGGAATACAATATGGAATAATGATTACAAGTTTGTTACTATTGATGTAGTCAATTTATTCTCAGTCATTCCGAAAGACATAGGACTGGAAATGTTTAGGAAAAGTTTACAAACATTTGGTAAACACCATATTGTTAAACAAGACGTGCTTGTCGAATTGGTTGATATGGTACTCAATAATAAAATTATTTGAAGCAGAATATTACAAACAAGTTACTGGTGTTGCTATGGGGGCCAAGTGTGCCCCCATTTATGCTCATCTGGTTTTAGTTGACTGGGAATGTAAATATGTTTTTTCATCACAGTTCAAGCACAATATCTCACTTTATGTGCGTTTTTTGGATGATATCTTGATATTCTGGAAGGGGAGTGATGATGAAATTTATGATTTCATCAATGTTTTAAACTCCAGTACTTCTTTTTTGAAATTTACATTTAATATTCATGATGACAAGTGTGAGTTTTTGGATATTATGCTTATTAAGGACAAAGAAAATGGTAGTCTGTCATCAACTATATTTCGCAAAAAAAATTTTTCCAACTCTCTACTTCATTTTCAAAGTTGCCACCCCCTTTACCAGAAGAAAAACATAATAAAAGGCCAAATGGTGAGACTGTCCAGGTTAATCAGTGATGACAACATGTTCAAGTTAGAAATCAACAATTTATCGAGCATGTTGTCTGAAAGAGGTTATCCTATTGACATTATTAATAATATTAGATGTGAAGTGACAGAGAAGAGAACGACTTGTTACAAACCTATTTTAAAAGCAGGCCTAATTAAAAGTAATACAGTTACTACAAATATAAATGACCACAAACACGCAATGATTTTGTCCTACAATACTTGTAGTATGGATGTTAAAAACATCATCAGTGACTTGTGGTGTTCTGTGCTTACTAAAGACATTATGAATGTGGTTGGCAACAGTCCTAGTTTTATCAATAGTAGAGGGAAGAGTTTGAAAGAAATGATGGAATCTAACGAACATCATAATACATACAAACGGTCTAGGTGGCTCTTGTAGCGTCTGTAAATACATCAACAATGGACCATACGTTGCAGTTAACAATTATGCCAAAACTATCAGATGTGCAGGTTACTGCAATTGTAATACAAAAATGGTCATATACTTAAACACATGCATGAGCTGTCCAACATTTTATGTTGGAAAGACCATCAGAAAATAAGACTAAGGATTTTAGAACACAATAGGGACATAAAAAACAAGAGTTACTAATGCCCTATATACACACAGTACAGTTTGTAATAATTTTTAAAAAATTTTGTTTTTTGTAGTTGACAGGGTACCACATAGTGATAGGGGAGGTGACCATAAGATTTTATTAGAGGTAAAAGAATGCCTCTGGCAATTGAGATTAAATGCATCGAACCCACCTGGTATTAATGAGCATATCTCTCTATGTAGCATTTTGAAATACAGGTCACATTTAATTTAATTTATTTTCTTTATTAACAGTTAATTTTATGTTGGCAACACCTTATGGCTATGTTTACATTAGATCAATTGGTTAGTTAAGTTAATATATTTGTTTTTTGACATACACTTTTTCAAATAATCGAGTATGTCTATTAATATATGATGACACCTTTTTTATATATACTTTGTGACACCATGTCATTCAACAGTCTTTTTTTGGCTTCAAATGTTCACTGTGATACAATTATTGTATACACATATTCATATATATATACACACAGTTTTATATATATGTTTTATATATGTTTTTTATGTTTTTAATATTAAACTGTTAGGTAGAATGTTTTATAATAGCAATTTTCTGTGTACTCCTTTAAAGAGGGGCAGTGAAATTTTAAATTTCTAATTAATGTTATCATTTGACTATTGGATATTCTAGGGGGTGTTAACATTCACATTGAGTATATGTAGAACTTGTTTAAAATTATGCATTACTCTGATGATGCCCTTTATTGGGTGAAAGCGCTAAGTCTTCACTGAGTTATCATTTGTTGTTTGTGAGTTCTCCATTAAAGCTGCTGTTTCGAGGGGGATTCCGGCTTGGTTTATTTATCCAACAGGGAACTGTGTCCAGTCAACACCCCCCCGCTTCCGATGACAGTACCCAGTCTGGGTTAGTACTGGATACGGTCCGTAGCACCCCTGCCAGGCACAGGTACCGTGTCCGTGCCCACAGACACTGATCTGGATGACCTGACAGGTGCAGTCTGTGGCTGTCCACAAAACCCTGTACATGGCAGCCATTACGTGGGACTGTGTGCGTGCATACACACATGCAAAAATTTAACACCTAGGGCAAACACATACACACACACACTGCACCAACACTGGTCCACCCTGTACTGCTGCCCCTCACAAACACACATACACACACATGTCAATTGGTGTTACCAGTGGCTGGCTTGGGCATACCTAACCCACACCCTGTGCATATGATAACACTGTGCCACCTCCTGCATACTACAACATTGGTGCAGGAAAAGGTAAAGACGTTGCTGATGCACAGGGTGACTACATAGATGTGTATTAGTAGTAACATGTTGGTAACTGTTCACTGTTCCACTATGATTGTGTGTATATCCCAGCATTCCTGCTGCAGTAACTGTATGAATGTCCTGAATTGTTATCTGCACCCATACTACTTACCAAGGTGTACCAGCTGCACACCATCACATGCTACCATTGACTATGGGAATGTGCATCATGTGATGTTATGTAGATTCAGCTATATGTATCTGTTCTGTCACACATGCATTTACACACACCCTGCTACCCCCACATGCACACGCTCACCTGCCATTCCCATTATTTATTACCCTACATGAGTAGCTATCTATACATGACAGGTAAACACTTGCAAAAGTGCACTATGTGGATTAATACCGATTTCCTCCTCTCTACCTGTACTCACAGGGTGCAGGCAACCTCATTAGTTTAAAAGTGTTATGTGCATCAGGTACTGTGGTACCCTGATTGCCACATCAAACATGTTTTCCATACGGAAATGCACACACAGAAACATCCCACATCCACACACTTGCCACATTCAGGCTTCAAAACACTATCTAGGTATATTCTGGTACATGTGCGTGTTACAGTAGCATGTAGCACTATACTGAGTACTGGCAGTTGTCTGTTGTCATGTTGTTTGTATAGAGTAAAAGGATTGTTCGTTTATCCTACTTCGTTTTGTGGACATTACTTGAAGAAGTGTTACCTTACATGCGTTATTGGTACCAACACCTTCCCTTTTGTTGTTTTGTTTGTATAGGGTGCTGTCAACATCACTGTTTGTTAAGGGAAATGTGCACCCTGTAGTGCATAGCCCCATTTGGCAAAAGCCACATCCCACCTCCACCATTGTGCACACACACTAACCCCACCCACAGTAAAACACATACTTTCCATTTGCAAGATTCAAACCCCTACCTAACTGTGTTATGACACTAGAGACAGACACATTAGCAGAGTGTGCTATTTGCATTAGTGGGAGAAATCCTTTCTAATGCTGTACTTAGAGGGTGCTGACATCATCTGTGTTTAGAAAGAGGGATGTGCACCCTGTAGTGTGTTCTCCCAGTTGGCAAAAGGCACTTTTCCCCTTACAGCATTATGCACACACACAAACCCCACACATGCTAACACACATACATTCCCTTTGCAGGATTCAAACCCCTACCTAACTATGTTATGACACCAGAGAAAGACGCATTAGCAGAGCGTGCTATACGTACTACTGGAGAACTGTAAGTCAGGTAATATAGTTATAGAGTGCTGACATCATCAGTGTTTCAAAAGGGGAATCTGCATCCTGTAGTGTACTGTCACAGTTGCTAATAGGGGCATTTCCCACACACACATCAATGTGTTTGAGGTTTGCATATGTGGGGGATCCAGTACTCCAGTGTGATTAGTATATGGTTCGATTGCAACAATGAGGGATATACTTCAAGTGATGAGCATTTTGTTCTCATGTTTGTGATGATCAGGTCTAGTATATCTGCCCCTCTTGTGGGAAAGTTGACTACCTGTTCCATAGCTAAAGAGTGTCTGAACTATGGGAACCCTAGAGCTTGGGTATTGTGGCTTGAGTAATGTTCACAGTCTATGTTTGGGTAACTGACGTCACCCAGTATGATGGTGTTTGCAGAGAAATCTATACTCTCCTGTGTCAGCATGAAGGCTGTATGGGAGTCCTGAGTTTGAGAGGGTGCTGTAAGAGCTCCTCTGTGTCTCTTTCCATGTGGTCCAGGGAGGTACGTCTCAGGTTGTTCACACCAGCATGGACAATGACTGCCTCATACTTGTACTTGCTGTGGAGTGACCTGTGTGCTTGTGTTATGTGGCACATTCTATCAACCGACAGGTAGCTAAATGTGACCCTCACCTTGCTCAGTCTGGAGGGCGGGACGTCAGTCAACAGCTCATGTCAAGCATGTTCACACTCCTCATAAATGATGTGGAAACCTTCAAAGCCCCCAGGCCTGTTGAAAATATGGACCAGACTGCAGATACCTGTATAAAGGCATTCTATGGACACATTCAGGAATGCATGGATCATGCAATCACATATGAAAGCAAGACCCAATCCTCCAAAGGCAGACGTCCTGTGTGCTGGACACCAGCCATAAACAAACTATACAATAGAAGGATGAAGCCACTACATGATACAACAAACTCCCAAAATGTGAAGGCATCACTGATGATTATTAGAAGACAACTACAGGCACTCATAAGATTGTCTAAGGCCATCCTTGAGAAAAGATTCCACAAGACACTGAGGATAATCACAAGGCTTTCTGTAGTTATGTTAGGAACCTGGGTGGTAATACCCAGATATGCTCAGAGGTAGTCCAAGATGTCACACGAAATACCAAACACACAGACATTGCCATCATCCTAGTGGACAGGTTCACTGCTACCTTCTCCCGCCACCACACCAAAAAAGCAAATATGTCTCCCAGCAGAGTGCTGCCCCCCTGACATCCCAGATGCTCAGGTAAGAGCTGCCCTCTCCAAAGCAATAAACACTGCATCAATGGGACCAGACAGTGTCCCAGGCTGTGTCCTACATGAACCCCAAGAAGAGCTACACCCAGATATAACACTACTGTTCAATCCCAGCCTCACTACACGATATGTGGCCAAAGAGTGGCGTACAGCAACAGTGGTCCCTCTACATTCAGGTGGTGCCTTAATGGATCCTGGACACTATTCGCCCCATACGTCTGAATAGCTTGGTCTGCAAAGCTATGGCAAGGATCATCATGAACCTCATATATATAGATATTGGGGACCTACAGACATGTCACCATACACAGTTTGGCTTTGTTAATGGCAGATCCTGCCTCTCAAACCTGTTTGATTTCTTTGAAACAGTCACCAAGGCCACTGTCAAGGGGAAGGTGGTCTACACAGCCTACCTGGACCTTGCATAAGCCTTTGATACAATACCCCAAGTGTGCATTCTAGGGAAGCACACCAGTGTACATATTAACCCCTATGTCACTACGGATATTGCACAGTGTCTCAAGGGCAGAACACACATGGTTAGAATCGCTGGAGCCATGTCAGCCTCCAAACCAGTTACAAGTGGTGTCCCACAAGGCTCAGCCCTGGGATCTGTCATGTTCATTATATATTTATCAGAGGTACAGGCCAACATGGAAGTACTGTGGCTGAGTAAGTCGCAGATGACTGCAAACCGGACGCCATAATCAACTCTCCAGCTAACACAAGCATCCTCCAAAAGGGCCTCTTGCAAACACATGACTTGTGCCACAGCCATGGCCTCAAGCTGAATGCCAAAAAGCGTATAGTCATCCCCTTTGTCAAACACAAAGTGACCACAAAGTACCACATATGTGTTAATCCATTAAGTGCAGATGAAGGAATTATGGACCTTGGGGTACACAGGTTGATACCATTCTACCATTTGACAACAACATGGACAAAGTGGTTAGGAAAACATTTTATATGGGCCACATCATCATGATGGGATTCACATGTAGATCAGGGGAGGACATTGTGCCTCTTTACTCATCCCTCATCATGCCCATAATTGACTACAATGACCTTGTCGGCATGCACCTTACCAGACACCTGCAGCAACTGGAAAGACCACATACGTACCTCAACAAGAGGATCAAAGGGCTCAAACAGATGCCACATACTGACTGGTTAAAGAAACAGCAGCTCTACTCAGTGGCATGCTGCCACTTCATAGTCCATCTGTGCCTGACATATAAAGCCATGTCAAACCCTGACTTAATGGCCATGCTGCACCTCAGAATATCCAGATCCCATCAGGATACACGCTGGAAAGACTTGAACCTCAGGAGTGATATACATAGCACATGCTGGAGGGACACATTTATAACTCAGAGGCTCCCTTCATTCTGGAATATTATCCCAATAGAGGTTAGGCAGAGTCACTCAGTGACTATCTTCAAGAGTGATATTAATGACTGGATGTGACATTGTAGGTTTACCCTGGGAATCACTTATGTGTCACTGTTAGGCAGAGGCACAGTATACTAACCTTGGAAAAGGGCATAGCAAGATAGATTTACAATGCATGGTGAAAGCCACACACATTCTGGCTAGGTGTATGAATGCCCTAGGGCAGATATCCTTGTATGAACCTATGGACCTATGTATCTTGTTCACCATTGGCCCTATGTGCTGTTAATCACCAATGCAATCTCAATACTATGGCAGCATGTGCAAAGGTCAGTTGTCAGCCACCTCTATGGTACAGTTGTGGAATATGTGAGTCATGTAGTAATGTCACAGCTGCCACATGTACACAGTCAACCCTATCCCCTACCCATGGATGTACAACACATGTATGAGATGGAAACACATGGCCAAACTGTGGACTAAGCACTCTGAACCCAGTACTGGTATAACCTGTCAGGTGGCATGAAATACTACAGTGACTGCAATACCAGTCTGATGTGGACCTACACTGACAGCAATACAAGCACGGAAACACACCGAACCATTCATGGAGCCTAAGGATAGCATCCTGCATGACTGGCAGACACCTCTGCAGCTGGCACACAGGCATACGTTAGGCCTGCACACAGCACGCATAACACACAAATCCTGTGTGCCAAACAAGCACAGTCTGTACAGCTATACAACACTACTGCTGCAGTTGTGTTAGGTACTTTAATTGTCCAGTACAGTGAGGACATGCTCACCAGGCTGAACAAGGTGAAGGTCAAAGTGATATGCTCATGGGGCACTATGGTCCACCACATAACACAAGCATACAGGTCAGTCAGATGCATGGACACATATGACTCAGTCATTGTCCATGCCACTACAGCTGATGTGTGATGTCCCTCACTGGGATACATGATAGGGAACATGGAAGGGATCACTGAGCAAGTGGCACAGGCTGGTAGAACCCTGACCTTGGTTGGCATCAGACCCTCACCGGGGATGTTGACATATTACTGAATGCTAATGAATTACTGTAGCTACAACACCCTAGCTGAACGGTTCTTAGCATGCGGTCACTGCATTGCTATGGAACAACGTCTTACCACTCCCACAACAGGTGAAAACATGCAGCACCTGTTCATCAACAACATGTAGACTATATGCCCCAGACCAGGTGTGTATCCCTCACTACTAGGCTGATAGCATCTACATCTCACACTGTATATACACATCCCACATGCAGCACCTGCACAGAAGACCACAGTCATAATGTTACCCTGTGCAAATACCATGTATTCACATGTGGCAGGCATCACACATGGTAACTATTGAAGGTCACAGGTACATACGTGTATTTGGCACACACATACATCATGTGTGCATTGCCATAACTGGTTTAATCAATGTCATGCATTATTGTGAGAGACAACCCGCACACATGGGCATTCTGTGTGGGCAAAACACACGTGACATGTCTGTAATCAAAAGCCATAAATAATTGTGATATTGTTTAGAAAGGGGTATGTGCATCCTGTAGTGTGTTTTCACAGTTGCCGAAAGGGATATTTCTTTCATACATACTTACCCCTCTTCACACACACTTGCTACCTGCTGGATTCAAACCCCTACCTAACTATGTTATGACATTAGAGACAGACGCATTAGCAGAGTGCCCTATTCGCATTATTGGGAGATTGTCTTTTTCCTGATATACTTATAGGGTGCTGACATCATCAGAGTTTAGAAAGGGGAATGAGCATCCTGTAGTATGTTTTCACAGTTGCCAAAAAGGATGTTCCTTACATACACACTTACCCCCCTTCACACACACTTGCCACCTGCTGGATTCAAACCCCTATTTAACTATGTTATGACACTAAAGATGGATGCATTAACAGAGCGCGCTATTTACATTACTGGGAGATTATATTTCTCCTGATATACTTATAGGGTGCTGACATCATCAGAGTTTAGAAAGGGGAATGAGCATCCTGTGGTGTGTTTACACAGTTGCCAAAAGGGATGTTCTTTTCATACACACTTACCAGATTCAAACCCCTACCTAACTATGTTATGACACTAGAGACGGACGCATTAGTGGAGCACGCTATTCACATCACTGGGAGATTTCTTTTCCCCTGATATACTTATAGGGTGCTGACATCATCAGAGTTTAGAAAGGGGAATGAGCATCCTGTGGTGTGTTTTCACAGTTGCCAAAAGGGATGTTCTTTTCATACACACTTACTGGATTCAAACCCCTATCTAATTATGTTATGACACTAGAGACGGACGCATTAGCGGAGCGTGCTCTTTGCATTACTGGGAGATTTCCTTTCCCCTGATATACTTATAGGGTGCTGACATCATCAGAGTTTAGAAAGGGGAATGAGCATCCTGTGGTGTGTTTACACAGTTGCCAAAAGGGATGTTCCTTTCATATACACTTACGCCCCTTCACACACACTTGCCAGATTCAAACCCCTACCTAACTATGTTATGACACTAGAGATGGACGCATTAGCGGAGCGTGCTATTTGGATTACTGGGAGATTCCTTTTCTCCTGATATACTTATAGGGTGCTGACATGATCAGTGTCTAGACAGGGGAATGAGCATCCTCTGGTGTGTTTTCACAGTTGCTAAGGGTAACATTTGGACTAAGTGTGTGAGCATGCCCAGTTCAGCCTTCCCATGGCATGTTGTGTGAAAGATGTCTCATTTATCTTAGTGTGTGAGCATGCCCAGTGTGAGCTTTCCATATGTTGAACTCTGCAGCCCATCACATTTGTGGATGAGTGTGACCTTCAACAAATATCTCCAGTTTATGGTTGTGTGTTCTGTGCCATGTTGTGTAGTTACTGTCCAAATGCTTTTTGTGTGAACACAACAGGGATTATACTGTGCCTGCAAGTTTTGCATGGGATACTTTGCATACAATTGTCAACATCCGTTCATACTGACCTAACACTGTAGTACTGTATAGTGTAGTGGTTCAGTACTTTCACTGTGGTGGACAGTATCCTGGGCTTTAGTCCTATCACTGCTTTACATTTCCATAGTGTGCACAACAGCCTGGTTAGGGTCCAGTTGTGCACATCTGCACAAAGGCGGTGCCTCTACGGACCCTGGTAATTACCGCCCCATAAGCTTAACAAGTCTAGTCTGCAAAGCTATGGAGATGATCATAATGGAGCTCATAAACAAAGATATAGGGGACATGCAGACATTGGACCCGTCCCAGTTTGGCTTGGTCAAGGGCAGATCATGCCTTTTGAACTTGGTTGATTTCTTCAAAACAGTCACTAAGGCCATTGCTGAGGGAAGGGCAGTCCATACAGCCTACCTTGACCTTGCAAAGGCTTTCAACACAATACCCCACTTGGGTATTATAGAAAAACCTACCAACCTAAATGTAAACCCATATGTCACAAGATGGGTTGCAAACTGGCTTAAGGACAGGACCCACAGGGTTAGAGTTGCTGGCGCTATGTCAGACTCCAAGCCGGTCACAAGTGGTGTCCCACAGGGCTCAGTCCTTGGCCCCCTATTGTTCATCATCTACTTCTCAGAGGTACAGGCCAACATGGGAGGACTTTGGCTGACAAGGTTTGCAGATGACTGCAAACTGGACGCCATACTGGACAGTGCATCAGACTTGGATATCCTTCAGAAGGGACTCACGGACACTGATAGCTGGTGTCAGAGCCATGGTCTGACGGTAAATGCCAAAACATGTATAGTCATACCCTTCGGGAAAAGCAAGGTAACCCCAAGCTACCATATAGGTGGCAATCCTGTAAGCACAGAGGAGGTTATCATGGACCTGGGGACCCAGGTTGACAGTGGCCTTTCTCCTGACACTCACGTTGCTAACGTGGCTAGAAAGACCTTCTACATTGCCCACCTGATCAGGAAGGGATTCACATCCAGATCTAGTGAGGTCATTGTTCCCCTGTACTCTTCACTTATCAGACCAATGATCGAGTACAATGCCCCATTCTGGATGTATCTCACCCAACATCTGCAGCAATTGGAGAGACCCCAAAAGTCCCACACCAAAAGGATGAAGGGTCTCCAACATCTGTCATATGCTGCCAGATTGAAGACACTCCAGCTCTATTCAGTCACATACCGTCTGCTCAGAGGTGACATGTGCCTGACATGCAAGGCCATGTCCAACCAGGAAGTAATGGACATGCTCCACCTCAAAATCGCCAAATCCACCAGAACCACTAGGGCAAGTGACTTAAACCTTAGCAGGGATATAAGTAGGACATATTGGAGGGATAGATGTACCACTCAGAGACTCCCTATGCTGTGGAATACAATCCTGGTCCATGTGAGGCAGAGCACCTCACTGGCTCTGTTCAAGGGGAATCTTTACCTGTGGATGGGAGATCATAGGTTTACCCCAGGGATCGTCTCTGTGTCACTGCTGGACAGAGGCACGACAAACTAATGGGCACAGTATTGTTTCCATATAAGGGGTGGCGTATGCCACAAAACTCTGGGCTGGGCTTATAACTGCCTTAGGGCAGATAGCCTAGTATAAACCTATGAACCTATGAACCTATCTGACCATGTTGCATTATGTTCGGATATGAACTACTTACAACAGCCTCATCCAACATCAGTAGTGTATTCCACAACATAGGTGTACATTGGCAAACACTACTGATGTGACCTAGGCCATTTCTAATGCTAGTCAGAGAGTGTGTTTGTCCTTCGACACATTGTAAGTGTAGTTTGCCATGACATATGTCTTGTTTAGTATACTGTGCCTCTGTCTACCTGTGACATAACATTGATACCCAGGGTAAACCTACCATCTCCCATCCACTCATTAAGATTCCTGTTGAGGAGAATCAATGAGTGACTCTATGGATAACCTGTACTAGTAGTTTACTCATGTGTGGGGGTGGCTTCTGTGTTATGGATAATGCAGTACAGCTTGTCCTATGTATGTCAGTGCTGGGGTTCAGGTCCCTCATGTGCATAGCTCACTGCCATTCAGATTGTACAAGGTGCAGCATGTTCATTGATTCCAGCTTGGACATGGCTTTCTACATCAGGCACAGCTTGCGTCTGGGTGGCCAGCATGGCAGTGTGTGGAGTTGCACTCTGTTTAATCAGGCGACACATTACATGTGTTCCAGCTCTTTGATACTCCTGGTGAGGTACTGTTGTGGACTTTACAATTGATGGAGGTGTCTGCTGAGGTACACCCCACAGGGGCTGCTGTGGTCATTTGTAAAGCTGATGAAGGATAACTGCAGAACCACAATGACCTCCCCTTATCTAGATGTCATAACCTTCATGATTAGGTTGGTATATGGATTGTTTCTGTTAACACTACAGCCACATGTTTGTCCTATGCAGGATATCTATCACCTTGTGTACCCAGGTCCATCATTACATGTGAAGTATGGAATGGGTTAACACCTATGTGGTAATTGGTGGTCACTTACTGTATATCCACAGAGGTTGACTATACAGTTTTCTCCATTTCACATGCTGACATGGCTATGGCACCGGTTGTCTGTTTCTATGTGGCCCTTTTGTGGGATGCTTGTGTCAGCTGGAGTGTCAGATATGTTAGGCGGTTTGTAGTCCTCTGCAAACATGTTCAGGCACAGTCCTTACATGTTGGCCTGTACCTATGGGGCATATATACCAGACAGGGAAGGTCCCAGGACCAAGCTTTGTGGGATACCTGTTATATGTGATTTGTAGTCTGACATGGCTGCAGCATGTCTGGCCATGTCAGTTCTGTCGTTGGTCTGGTTTGCAACCCCTCTAGTGACATTGGGGTGTATATATAAGCAGGTGAGCATATCTATATTGAACACGTAGGGTATTGTATGGAAGGCTTTGCAAGGTCCAGCTACACTGTGTGGACCACATTGCCCTCATCAGTGACCTCAATCACTGTTTTAACTGAGTCACACATGTTTAGTGGCGGGGTCTGCACGTCATAAACCCACACTGGGTAGGGTCGGGTGTCAATAGATCCCCAATATCGTTATGTCTGCAGTACATGCTGTTCCTTTCCATAGCTGTGCAGACCAAGCTTCTCAGGATTCTGTGGTGGTTGTTTTTAGTATCCATTCAGGCGACACCTTTCTTGAGAACACCCACTGTTGTTGTACACTGCTCTTTGGGTACATATCCTGTGGTAAGGCTGACATAATGTCAGGGAGGCAGCAGTCTGCTGGGAAAGATATTTGGCATTATGAGTGGGGGTTTGCACTGCACCTGTCAGGATGTATGTTGGCAATACGTGTGTGTGTTTGGTATGTTTGTAATTATTTGTATGATCCAGAGCATATCCAGGAATTCACAACACGCTTACTACCATCAGTTGCAGCAGCCTTGGGGTTATCCTTAGTGTCCTGTACAATTTGTATCATAATAGGTTCATAGGTTCATACTAGGCTATCCACCCTAGGGCATTTGTAAGCCTAGCCACAGTGCATGTGGCTTTTGCCACCCCTTGCTATGTGAATATTATGGCCACTTATGATTTACTTAGCTGTGCCTCTGTCTGGACATGACACAGTAAAGACCCCCAGTGTACACCTACAATTATCCATCCATTTTGCTAACTTCCTGTTGAAGAGTGTCAGTAGGGTCTCTGCCTAACATGTAGTGGTATTCTGTTCCAGGGTGTGGAGAAACTCAGGGTTAGGTATCTGTCCCTCCAGCACATCCTATTTGATTATGTGTTAAGGTTGACATCTCTGACTCACACAGCTCCGATGGCTTTGATTTTTCTGGGGTGGAGCATGTCCATTACTTCTGTGTTGGACATGGACTTGTACAACAGACATACAATGCCTCTGTGTTGGCAGTATGTGACTGCATTCGGCTGTGGTGTCTATAGCCAGGCAGCATATGAGATATAGTTGAGACCCTTTCTGACTCTTGCTGAGGTACCTTTGAGGTCTTTCTAACTGCTGCAGGTGCCAGGTAATGTACATCCCACATGAGGCATTGTATTACAATATAGTCTGATAGGGGAACAGTATAGGGGCACAATGACCTTTGTTGACGTAGATGTGAATCCTTTCATGATACAGTGTCCAATATAGACAGTCTTCCTAGACAAATTGGCGATGTGGCTGTCACATAACAGGTGACTGTCCACTTGTGTCACTAGGTCCCTGATTACTCCTTCCACACATAATGGTTTACCACCTATGTGGTAATTTGTGTGTACCTTGTTTTGTATTTGGTGGTACATTCATACTGTCCACTGTCTTCAGGACAGTGGGGTGGGGTTCCTGTGTGTGAGAGTGTGGTCTGTAGCATGTTACAGACTGTACAGCAGTCTTGCCAACAGTTATTTGCACATGGGTGCACTGCAATGACATAAGCATTGTCAGTTAACTGGACGTATGGCTGTCTGTGCTGAATATGGATACTCACCCTCCTTTTATGTTTTGTTACAGGTTTTGTGGCCATAACACATGATATGTGGTATTACCTGGTAGTGCTGGTGTGCTGTCACGAGGCTTGCAGCAGGTTTGTATCACTGGACAGACATCAATGTTCTCCATACTGGGGAGGGCCTCAGGAGCATGCATATTGAGGTTTACACATCTGGTATTGATCAGCATTACCTTTCTGTTTCTTTCCAGTTTTGTGTTCTATGGTGGTGGGTTGCTCTTTTCGGCCTTGACTACAGGAGAATCTCTGTAGTTTGCAAAAGCCTTAGGCAATATCCAGGCGCTCATGGGTAACAGGTGAAAGCCATCCCTGGGACAGCAGCATGTCTCACTATGGAGTCACCTATTACAACTGTACCAGGCATGTTGTTTCTCCTTCTGTCCTGTGACTGTTTGGCACACCAGCTTTGTGTACTATGTGTTACATGTGCTATGTCTGGGGTTTGTTTTATTGGGTGTCTGCTTTGGAGGCTTGTGTTGGTGTTGTGTGTTTGTAATTAGGGCCTCTGGGAATGTTTTTGTGTTTATGTGTTTGGTTTATAGTCGTTGTAGGTCTATGTGGGACTGGGTTTGTGGTGTATGTGGTTACCTTGTCCTCCTGACTACTTTTAACAGTACTGATTTGGGGGTGCTCAGGCCCCGGTTTGGCTACCTGGTTGCATCTATCACATACATTTGTATTTATTGGGGTGAGTTGTTGTTGTGTGTGTACTTGGGACAGGTGTCACATTGCCACTGGATTCACAGATTATACTTGTTTTGCCTGGCCTTAGTGGATTGTATGTGTGGACACATTTTATTGCCATACTGGTGATCACTGATTACTTCACTTTTCATGTTTGATCTATCATGTGGTAGCTTCCTCATTCTCTTCAGTGGTTTAGTAATTTATGGTGTCCAGCATGCCAGATGCCTAGGTGTATGGCATTGTGTCTTGTTGTTTGTGATTGCAGACTCAAAGCACTCTTGGCTGTGTTCATGGTATGCCTGTATAACATGTTCTGCAGTGTGTCCCATATTCTGGACCTGCACAGGGCTTTTCATGGATTCCACATTGGTTTGTAGGGGTGCAAGCTATGCTTTATACATGTGTTTCACTGTGTTAGTCTGGTCTTACCAGTGAGGGATGCACTTCTCATCTTGGCATCCGGTACACATATTTCTGATTATCACATCCAGTATGCTTACCCCTCTTGTGGAAGTGTTACATTTTGCATGTCCATTTTGTTTGATGGAATCTGGGAAATTGTCTACACTTGTGTCAGTGCTAGTATAATACAAAGAGTATAGTGACAAACATCTCATAAGCTGACTTCACACTTCTTTGGACTGAGATGGTATCCGTTAAGCCCACTGGGCCAGTGGAAACCACAACACACAATGGTGACTCCTTCACAGACACTTTCTACAGACATCTCCGAGATAGCATGGACCATGCAATCACAAATAATAACATGACCCTCTCCACCAAGGGAAAGTGGCCTGTCTGGTGGACCCCAGCCATAAACAAACTGTATAACAGATGAAGGATACTAATGCAAGACAGAGCTACATCTCCTAAAGGGAAGGCAGCTGTGAGCAGCACTAGTAAAAAGCTACATTCTCTCATAAAGACATCCAAGGTCAACTTTGAGACATAAACACCAAAGACGATAAAGATAACCACACTGCCTTCTTCAGTTATGTCAGACACCTGGGTGGGAACCCTCAGATATGCTCTGAGTTGGTACCCAACAACATATATTTCAGTGACCTGACAGATATTGGCAACATTCTGGCAGACAGGTTCAGTGCAATTTTCCCCTTCCCTCACCCCAACAGAAGATAGTTATCACAGATGAATGTAACCTCACTGTCATCTCAGATGTCCATGTGAGAGCCGCACTCAGCAAAGACAAGAACACAGCATCAATGGGACCTGATGGTATCCCCAGTTGCATGCTATGTGAACTCCAGAAGGAGCTAAACCCGTATATACAAATGCTATATAACCTTAGCCTTGCTACAGGATATGTACCTGAACACTGGCGTACAGCAACAGTGGTCCGACTCCACAAAGGAGATGCCTCCACAGACCCTGGGAACTACCACCACACAAGCTTAACCAGCCTTGTCTGCAAAGCTATGGAAAGAGTCATTATGGAGCTCTTAAACAGAGACATTGGTGACCTACAGACCCTTGATCCCACCCAGTTCAGCTTTGTACAGGGCAGATCCTGCCTTTTGCACCTAGTTGACTATTTTGATACTGTCAGTAGGGCCATTGATGAGGGCAATGCGGTCCACACAGCCTACCTGCACTTGGCTAGGGCCTTTGACACAATACCCCATGCAGGCATCATAGACAAGCTCAACAGCTGAAATATAACATCATATGTCACAGGATAGTTTGCAAAATGGCTAAGAAACAGAACCCATAAAGTCAACATTGCAGGTGCCTTGTCAGATTCAAAGCCAGTCACAAGTGGTGTCCCACAAAGATCTGCCCTGGGACCCCTCTTATTTGGCATTTACTTTTCAGATGTGAAAGCAAACATAGGAGGGTTGTGGCTGACAAAGTTTGCAGCTGACTGCAACCTAGGCACCATAAGTGAATACATCAGCCGGCACACACATCCTACAGAATGCCGTCACAAAGACAGATAGCTGGTGCCGGAATCATGGCCTGAAACTGACTGCAACTGATGTGTAGTCATCCCCTTTGGGAGGAACAAAGTACCCACAAATCAATACATAGACAGCAACCCACTGAGCACAGAATACAAATCAGACACCTGGGGACACATGTAGATAGTGACATCTCGTTTGACACCCATGTTGCCAAAGTGGTTAGAAAGACTTTCTATCTTGCCCACCTTATCATGAAGGGTTTTCCATCCAGATCCTGACATACAAGACCATGTCCAATCAGGATGTGGTGGACATGCTCCACTGCAAGCAATCCAACTCCACCAGAACCATGGGAGCTGAAGATTTGAACCTCAGCACATACATGTATAGGACATGCTGGAGGGACAGAGTCATAACTCAGAGGCTTCTCACACTCTAGCAGAGTATCCCAGTTCATGTTAGACAGAGTCCCTCACTGACTCTCTTCAAGAGAAGTCTGGACAACTGGATGTGGGATTGTAGTTTTACCCCAGGGGTCCTCCCTGTATCACTATTAGACAGAGGCACAGTCACGGTATTCAATTATGTACGGGGGTCATAATGTGTCACTACTAAGTGAGAGGCACAATATTCGGAATCTATTCTGTACACTTATTACCACTATAAGGGGTGGCAATAGCCACATCACTATGGCTAGGCTTGTAAATGCACTAGGGCAGATAGCCTAGTGTAAACTATGAAACTATGAAACTATGGTGTATGTGTAGGTATTGTCAGTCAAGCAATATAATGTGGTTTGGGGGGCTTGATATCTTCCTGTCTTCCAACAGTTTTTTGTCTATTCCTTCTAGCATGTCAAGGAATCAGTTGCTAGTGTCCTCTCCTGCTCAGCTGGTGAACCTGGGAGTATTGAGGCAATGTTACAATTGACTCATGTACACAGATAACCCTGTCCTTCTCCCACAAAACACAAATGCATGCAAGAGATGCAACTATATAGCCAAACTGGAGGCTGAGCTCTCTCAACATAGGACTGGCAGGACCAGAGAGGAGGAGAAGGTGACCACACACACTACAGACACAGTCTCACATAGCACTATCACAACTTCAAATCATACACATAAACACACAAAGACATACTCAGAGCCTCTGATCACAGATCTACCATAACAGCAGAGGCCACCAAAGCAGACACCCAAACAACTGCCTCCACAGGGCACAGCATATGCAACACATAGACCACAGAGTCAGTGTGCCAAACATTCACAGCCCTTAAGGCCAAACACAATGCCAGACACACCCGTCATAGGTGACTCCATCGTCAGACACACTGACGTCCCGCTCACCAGATTGAGTAAGGAGAAGGTCACAGTAAGCTGCCTATTGGGCGCTGGAATCCACCACATAATGCAAGCACTCAGGTCACTCAACTGCAAGTACAAGTATGACTCAGTAATTGTCCATGCTGGTGTGAACGACCTGAGATGTACCTCCCTGGACTACATGAACAGAGACATAGAGGAGCTCTCTGATTATGTAGCCCAGGCAGGTATGACCCTGACCTTGAGCAGTATCCTACCTTCACCAAGAATGATGCCACAATACAGAGACAAGATGACCAGCTGTAATAATTGGCTTAATCTATGGTGTCATTCAAAGGGGATCCAATGTCCATCTGCCTGGGATGACATGCTGGACAAGCCACGCTGATTCGCAGGGGACGGCTTGCACCTGTCACCCCTGGGCTTCCGGAATTTGGCTAGGGCTCTTGTCACCCCCATTGTGCCTTTTTTAGGCAAGGCTCAGATTCTAACCCTACCACCCTAGAACACAAAGAAGGAAATAAACTAAGGGTAATGCTGCTCAATGCCAGATGTCTCAACCTCAAGATGCACGCACTCGAAGCCCTTCTCAGTATGGAGAACATCGATGTCTGTGCTGTGACTGTAACCTGGTTCATGGCTCCTGACAGCATCCCGGCAGTATCAGGTGTTAACTCATATCATGCGTTCCGGCCCCAAAATCCAGACGACACCAGGGAAGGAGGGTGGGTGTCCATATTCATCAAGGACACCCTCACCTCAAGGTTGGTGGCAACACACGATGCATCGGAGGCCATCCAGGTGCAATTAACTGTAGGCAAGGCTGCTCGGCAGTTTGTAGCAGGTTACAGGCCACCCTCTCAAACTCAGGAACCTCACACAGCTTTCCTGAAAACACTGGAGGGGATAAATGTATCTCCAAACACCATCATACTGGGTGATTTCAACTATCCAAATATAGACTGGGATCACTACTCAAGCCCCAACACTCTAGCCCAAAGATTCCTAGAGTTCATAACCTCATATGCCATGGAACAACTAGTCACCATCCCCACAAGAGGAGACAACATACTAGATCACATCATCACATACATGGGGTCACAATGTTCAACACCAGAAGTATACCCATCATTGGTGAGATCAGATCATAAACTAATCTCACTGGAAGTCCACATCCCACCCCCACCCCAGATAAAAAAGACCACCATGAAAAACTTCTCAAAAGCCGACTTCACACTTCTGAAGACTGGTGTGGTCTCTTTCAAGGCCCCCAAGCCAGCAGAAACCATTACCCAAGCCGCTGAATCACTTACAAATGCCTTCTACCAGCACCTCCAGGACTGCATGGATCAGGCAATCCCACACAAAACAGAGACTCTTTGTACCAAAGGCATGCGTGCAGTCTGGTGGACCCCAGCCATAAACAAGCTCTACATCAGAAGGAAGGAGCTACTACAAGATAGAGCAAAATCCGTAGAAGGGAAGACACCCCTGCTCATTATAAGTAAAGAACTGAGATCTCCCATAAAATCATCCAGGGCACATTTTGAGAGAAAAGGGACTCAGAAGACAATCATGAGGCCTTTTTTAGCTATGTTGGAAACCTGGGAGGTGACTCCCAGATATGCTCAGAATTAGTTCATAATGATGTAAAAATCAGTGAACCTACAGACATTGCCAACATACTGGCTGACAGGTTCAGTGCGGATTTCTCCCCCCCCCAAAGGGAGGGATATCTATACCAGGGGATTCTAGCCCCCCAAACATCTCAAATGCTCAGGTGAGAACTGCTCTATCCAAGGCGAGAAACACAGCATCCATGGGACCAGATGGTGTCCCCGGTTGTGTGCTCCACAAACTCAATGAGGAATTAAACCCGCAGTTAGGGCAGCTGTTTAATCTTAGCCTCACCTCAGGATACATACCCAAGGAGTGGCGTACGGCAACGGTGGTCCCACTTCACAAAGGAGGTGCCTCCACCGACCCCAGACACTACCGTCCCATCAGCTTGACCAGCCTGGTCTGCAAAGCTATGGAGAGGATCATAATGGAACTCATAAATGAAGACATAGGGGACTTGCAGACTTTGGATCCAACCCAGTTTGGCTTTGTCAAGGGCGATCATGCCTTTTAAACTTGGTTGACTTTTTCAGAACGGTCACCAAGGCCATTGACAAGGGCAAGGCAGTCCACACAGCCTACCTTGACCTGGCAAAGGCTTTCGATACAATACCCCACTCAGGTATCATTGACAAACTTACCAGCTTAAATGTAGACCCATACGTCACAAGATGGGTTACAAACTGGTAAGTGACAGAACCCACAGTGTCAAGGTTGCTGGCACCATGTCACACTCCAAGCCTGTCACAAGTGGTGTCCCACAGGGCTCAGTCCTGGGCCCACTTTTGTTTGGCATCTACTTTTCAGTAGTACAAGCAAACACAGGAGGATTATGGCTGACAAAGTTTGCAGATGACTGCTAACTGGGAACCATAGTTGAAAACCCATCTGACACAGACATCCTTCAGACGGGTCTCATAGAAATGGATAACTGGTGCCAGAGCCATGGCCTACAGTTAAACGCTAAACAATGCATAGTCATACCCTTCGGGAAGAACAAGGTTACCCCTAGTTCCCATATAGGTGTTACTCCTCTAAGCACAGGAGAGGTTATCAGGGATCTGGGCACCCAGGTTGATAGTAACCTTTCGTTTGACACTCACGTTGCCAAATTAGTTAGGAAGACCTTCTACATTGCCCACCCAATCATGCAGGGATTCACATCTAGATCAAGGGAGGTCATTGTTCCCCTGTACTCATCACTCATCAGACCAATGATTGAGTGCAATGCCCCATTCAGAATGTATCTGACCCGACACCTGCAGCAATTGGACAGACCCCAAACATTCCTCACCAGAAGGATAAAAGGTCTCAAATGTATGTCTTATGCTGCCCGACTGAAGGAACCCCAGCTCTATTCAGTCACCTACCGTCTGCTCAGAGATGGCCTGTGCCTGACATACTAGGCCATGTCCAACCCAGAATTAATGAACATGCTTCACCTCCAAACCTCTAAATCCATCAGAGCTACAAGGGCAAGAGACTTAAACCTCAACACGGCTATTAACTGGGCGTGCTGGAGGGACAGATTCATCACCCAGAGACTCCCTATGCTGTGGAACATCATCCTGGTACATGTGAGGCTGGGCACCTCGCTGGCTTTGTTCAAGAGAAATCATGACCAATGGATGGGAGATCGCAGGTATACCCCAGGGATAACATCAGTGTCACTGCTTGACAGAGGCACAGCAAAATAATGGGCATATTATCCTTAGAACTGAAGGGTGGCGGAAGCCACAAAACTCTGGGCTAGGCTTATATATGCCCTAGGGCAGATAGCCTAGTATGAACCTATGAACCTATGAACATAGGCCTGGTGCAGTTCCTGCTATTAGGACAGTGGTCTGCAGCAAGCTATTTAGTAGTAGGCAGTTTTAGCAATTGGTATTTGACCATGGCTAATCCATGTTCCTTCTTGTTGTGGTACCAACATAGGGGTGTGGCTATCCATGACATTTATTGCTAGTCACCCTCGTTTTGTAGCTTGTTCCATGTTTTTGCACATGTACATCCCTGTATGAGGTGTGACCTGGTAGTGTTAGGGTGCTTGTGTGGGCTTTGACCCAGTTGTCTATTACAGCACTGATATCTACATCCTCTATACTGTGTGCGTTTACACTGCACGCATCTTGCTGTTTATACTTCTGGCATTGGGTATCATTACATCTAGGTTCCTATCCCTTGTGGTACCTATGAATGTGGGTTTGTGTTTTTGTGGTTTGTGATTGGTGAGGGTGGATGTTAGTCAGGGTCCTCAGGTGTGCATATGGTACATGGTGTTACATTACTTGACACATGGCATTCATGCCTCAGGTGGTGCTGCAGGGCTGCCTCTGTCGGATGCACATACTACACTCCCTGTACATGTTTGGAAGCAGGTTGTGTCATGTTAGGCATCCCTGTTACTATATGAGTGAGTTAGAGCGGGTATCAGTCCCAGTGTTCCTACTGACCAAGTGTATGTGCTATGCATTGCCTCTTTGTCAAGGCCAGGGCATACTGGGCACGCCTCCTTCTGCCTACTGGGGCAAGGTCAGGTTGTTCCTCCTCCGAGTCACCCTCTGCCTGTGGTGGCCTTGGCAATGGTGGGGGTATGTTTGGCCCAGCCCTATGCTGGTCCTGCTGCAGCTGTTTCCACAGGATCATATTATGTAGCATAGCACATATCATGATCATTTGGGTACATGTAGTTGGTGTGTACTGCAAGGCTCCACCAGATGTGTCCAGACACTGGAACCGTGACTTGAGCAGCCCAAACACACGCTCTATGACATTACGTGTTTGTGCGTGTGCCTCATTATGGTGTTCCTGTTCAGGTGTGTGTGCATTTCTGATGGGTGTCATCAGCCACGGCTCAAGTGCATAACCTGCATCCCCCACTAGGTGTCCGTGTGGGAAGTCCCCACTGGCAAATGATTGGTACAGCTGCATCAGATGCCAGATGTGGGAATCATGGTAGTTCCCAGGACAGCCAGCACACACATTCATTATTATGCCCTGGGCATCACACACGACCTGGCAGTTGATGGAGGGGAAGCACTTGCGGTTCATGTAGGCTCTACCCCGCTCACTGGCTGGTGCTTTGATGCATATGTGCGTGCAGTCTATTGCACCCAATACCTCAGGGTATCCCGCTATTTGCTGGAAGAGACGCATATTGCTGGCCACAACCTCACGGGCATTGGGGAAATATACATGATCACCGACATGTGCTGACATGGCATCCAGGAACTGGTGCAGTACCCTGGAGGCTGATGCCTGTGATATCCCCATCATATCACCAGTTGGTCTCTGGAAGGTACCTGTTGCTAGTATTCTTAGGCCAACACATACCTTGGTTTCCACTGGGATGGGTTCCCCTCTGTTGGTTCTGTGTGTGAGGCGTGGCCTGCACAGCTCAACAATTTGCTGCAGAAGGTCTCTGTCCACTCTGTAGCGCTCTACTATCTCCAGCTCATGTAACCCATGGTAGGTGACCCTGGGCCTGTATACTGTTCTCCTTCTCCTCACTCTGGGTTGTCTGTCAGCATCTGCATTGTCACCACCCTCAGCAATTTGCCTATGCCTGATTATAACAGCTATGGCAGCCCCTAGCATTTCTGCTCTGAGTTCAGCTTTTTTCAGTTTTCAATTCTGATAGCTTACTTTCTTGCAGTATCTCTTCTGAGAAATGGCCTGCACTGCTCTTTGCAGTGTTTTAAGTGCTGGGTTGGGCTTCTAGTCTGCCTGTGTAATTGCCTGCTTCTAATTGTTTCCAGCAATTAACTCCAGCAGTATCCCCTGGCAGTTTCCCTGTATTTTGGTTGTTTCCTGTTTCCTCTCTGTTTCCTCAGGGGGAGCAATGTGCACACCAGCTTAAGCATGCTCACAGTTACTTAAACGCGCGCACACATCCTTACACGGTGTTAAACGCGTGCACACATCCTTACACGGTGTGAACTGGGCTGATTCATGTTAAAACATGCGCACACAGCCTTACACATGTGCACGCCCGCGCAAACCGTTGTAAATGGTTTGCAACACGCTCCCACATGTTGAACCTGCCTTACACGCGCGCACACGCGCGCATGCACGTATATCAAGAAAGTTGGAGTGTAAGGATAGTGTGCACCCTCTGTTTCTTGACTTTTCTAGTGTTCTGTTGGGACACACCTCTCTCCCTGATGTCTGTCTGTCATCTGTCACCTTACATTGCCCTCCAATCTGATACATTTATTTCTATCATTCCCCCCCGTGATGTCAGCTACCTCTTACTCTGTTCCTCCCCCTTCTGTAACTCTTACACTACTCAGAAAGTGCTCATTACCTATGTGGCAGTGTGATTCAGTATTGTAACCCTCATTTACATAGGATTGCCTAGTAATGCTTAGTTACATATCTTACACAGAGCTTCCCCCCCTTGACAACCACTACACGGAGGCCATATTGTTTTTGGTCTGCTAGTCCCTCCATTGACATTCCATGTAATACATAAATCCCACAATTGTGGGCTTATAAGCTTCGGTTTTCAGTTTTAGGCAGCGCACCCCGTTTGCGCGGGTGTGCGCTGCAGTTAAACATCATAATCCCACGAAAAAAAAAAAGTTATTTAAAATATTTTTGCAACACTTTTTCATGCCAATGGCCACATATTTGGCCATTTGGCATGCTAAATTAAACATATGCACCCTTTATTTGGAGCTGAAATAGCTCCGTTTTCAAATTTGCAGAAATGTACTCAGTTGTCAGCTGAGTACATTTCTGCAGCTAACACGTCCGTTACACGGACTGGTTTGGCTTTCTTGGATCGCTCAAATACCTCATTTGCATATCTTTGAGCTGCAAATGAGGTATTGAGCATTTCCACGCCCTGTCCGTGTAAGAGACGTGTTAGCTGTCTCTTACACGGAGGTTTGGGCTGTTACTGGATCGGGAGGCTTACACGGAGGCTTACACTACTCTTAAACTCCGTGTAAGCCTTCCTGAATCTGGCCCAAGATGTGAGAAAACCAGATATAGTAGTCCATGGAAAGCAGACAAGAGTAGCACTGATAAGTGAAATTGCTATACCCAGTGATTATAGAGTCTTACATACAGAGAGACATAAAGTCATAAAATACCAGGATTTGCAGATAGAAATGAGGGCAATGTGGAAGAAGGATACCCAGACAGTTAAATTAGTAGTAGGAGCAATGGGTCTCATAAAATAAGAATTTGCAGTTTTATTTAGACATGCTATTTATACATGAAACTCTATATGAAGTGCAGAAAGAGTCAGTTCTGGGAACATTGTGATTGCTGTGAAGAGCACTTTTAACTAACATCAAATATTGAAACAATATTCATTTCATTTACTTTAATCATACTTTGACTTAGGAATGAGGTCCATTCCTGTCATGGTATTAGAAATCCAAAAGACTTGGAAAAATTATACTGAATTAAAATAGCCTGTATCCTAGACTTGGACAAATCCCTTCCCACATAAGAATCAATCTCGTTAAATGAAAAGTATGCTGGATGGTGAGTCTTAAGATGTTTAAGTAAATCATCGCATGGCTTTTTTATCTTGTATCACTAAAATGTCCCCTGAAGCAAATTACCAAGTGGGACTCCTGATATGACGCCATATCTGTATTTTGGTACTTACATATTAAGTATGACAAATTTCTCCTTGTATAACTAAACTGACACCTAGAAGGCATAACATTCTGGAAAAAAACAGTATTTTGTTAATTTTGGCCAATATCTGTCAGTTTCCTGTTATCTTGGCGTTGTTAGACCTAAGTTTCAGAAGTTAAAGGTATATTCAGATATGCCTTATTAGGAGACAAATCATTATGGGGCATATTGTTAACCCCGAGGATTAAAGTTGTAGCAATGTTTCAAAAATCTATACTTCAGATCCTTGGTCACCGTTCCTAAAGTTTGTTCTTCAGAACGTATGCACTTAATTTGCATAAACCGAGATTTGGGAATGTTAGTTTGTGGTGGGTGACAGCAACAGGTGTAAAGAATAGCTTTCTTAGCGAATGCTTTGCAATAGATAGATGTAGAAATAAAATCGTCAATCAACTTAGTGAAATGCACTTCTAAACAAAAACAGTAATACAATTTTCAAAACATAAAGTTACATTAATATTTAAATATAAAGAAAATTCCATTAAATCTAATAGTACCAGTCTAGATAAGAAAATATCCATTCACAAAATGACATCATAAATCAATATGATGCATGAAGATATAACAACACTATCATAAATAAAAAGACATTCAAAATATGCCACATGTAAATCAGCATGTGTGGGTTTGAAAGTCACACGTAACTGTACCACACAATTGAATGTAACAAGAACATTTCTTGTAAGAACTGTAATAAATGACTTTCTTTTATTTACTCGGAGCTGTGATGAACAAGTGCCAAATACGAGTTTCTCCTTTATGTGCCAAATCTTCTTGTACCTTTTAGAATAAGTCTCTGTGCACACCGTAATTCTGATAATGGTGGTTTATTATGTAGTAGCAACATACATAGGAGATATATGAAATAATTCAACAAGATCCAAAGAAGTCTTACTGTATCAAATAACAGTGCTGATAACCTGAAACAGACTGAATTATACTGTCCCTAGTAACTCTGACCTCAGAATGTTTCTTTTTTTCAGTAATGGCTGAATTAAGACAAACTGCCCTGTTTCTGTAGATTTTGAACAGCTGGAGATTTGACTTGATTTGAGTATCTTTACTGAACTTCATAGTTAATCTCCAGAGTATCTGTACTGATCTGTGCTCACTTTCCTATGCATCAGTACTGAATTTAAATGATCTGAACTGACTTCCAACTAAGAAGTCTCTCATAAAACACAGTCATTTTCCTGTAAGTTCTACACGCCTCTTTAATCTTGGTACCCAGGTCTGTTACCATCTAAAAAAGATCTGTTTATACCAAAATGTTCCCTACACTCTTGGTACTTTGGCATTAAAGTTATTTCATTGAGATCATCTGTATCCTTCAAAAACAACATTCTTTCTATTGCAACTGCATTTACTGAAACTGCATATTATAATATAGCTGCATTTCTAGGCCTATGCAAAGAGAATACTTGTCAGTCTATTCTTATAGATCAGCATTCTTAGAGAAAGGTTTGCAGTTGATAGATGTAGAAATAGAACCAACCATCAACTTAGTAATATGCACTTTTAAAAAAATTGGTAATATTTTCAAAATATAAAGTTAAAATAATATTTAAATACAAAGAAAATTCCACTACATCTGATATATCACCACTCCAAGTAAGAAGGTAATCATTCATAAAATGCCACCATAAATCAGTTAGATACAAGAAGGTATGTGAAAACTATCATAATGTTTCTGGTGTTTTCTGCTGCTCATCATGTTACTCCTAAAAGGGTGCTTTGGTTAGCAGCCGAAGTTGATATTGGAACATTTTGGCCTAGCAACTTCACCTAAGGAGTCGATATCTATGCCATAATTTGCAAAAATGTTGTCATCTCTGATAGAAGTTATATAGATTAATCTGAGGAGTATTAAATGGATCTTGGAAAAATGCTCCCTTTTCAATGGTCTCTTGCCTAAACTAGTAGAGGGCTGGTCAATAACAAACCAGGTAAAATTTAGTCCCTATTGTAATCAGTACCAGTCCTTTTTAAACCTGAGTTGTTGTTTGACTGTAGATAATTATAATTATAAAGTTGTTTAATAATATTAATCAAAGTGGAATATTTTATTTGAAAATTAGGCTCATTCAAAAATTCCTGTACAGTGACCTGATAATAATCAACAATAAATAAAACAATAAACAATAAACAGATACCTGATAATAATGATAACTGATAATTTTAAACTTTCCAGCTGCTCCTCACACAAATCAATCAAACATTGTACAGGAAGATGCAAAACAGGATTTTGTACTGACCACCGAAGCATTATAAAATCTGTATCTTGTTAACCCACGCCTGCTTTCAGCTGCACTTGTAAGCCTCTTGGAACCACCTCTTTTGAGTGGCAAGCTTTTAAATACATCAAGTTACTGCACGTAATTTGCTAAGTTAAAATAAATCTATCAAACTCTACCCATATTCACAGTTCTGCCATCACTTCCAGACTGATGTTCTATTATATTGGGTAGGCAAGAAGGAAGAAACATCCCTGGGGATTCAGAAAAGTTATGTTTGTGATCACAGTCAATTCAAGACTGTTTGCTATGCATGCATGACCAGCCATGGGGCTTATTAAGAATGTATGCAGAGAGCCAAGTGTGCACAGTGAGTACCTCCTTCTTGCAGCCACAGTAGTGACCTGTGAGAAGATCGTGATGGTGATGGACCAAGTTGCAAGAAGCATGAGCAACAGTACAAAACATCCAATAACCAAGAACTTCAAGGTTAGTCAGCATGTACATGCACACATGGCAGTCAAAATGGTTGTGTACTAATATATTTTCTAACCCATGTGTACATATGCATGGAAGATACTTAGGGAAAGTAATAAGGGAAATATACTTAAGGTAGGAGGGTAGATGGTAGTAAGGGAAGTATACTTAAGGTAGGAGGGTAGAGGGTAGTAAGGGAAGTATACTAACGGTGGAAGGGTGGAGGAGGTAGATGAACCACAAAAACAAACATAACAGACAAGATTGATAAGGGAGGTGGTGACACAATCAAGGAAATGGAAGATGATTCGAAAGGGGGCATGAGAGAGACAGATGTCAATCTTAAGTAACAGAAATTAAAGGTAGGAGACAGACACAATAGGTGGGATATCTTGACCAAAAGGATTTTGTTTTTGGGAGGGGAAGAATGAACAGTCAAGTGGGATAAGTTGATCCTCCCAACAGAACAATAAGCTGTAGGATTACCTGATTTGAAGGGACAATTTAGAGCTATACAGTTAATCAGGGGTGGCTCGTGCTATCGGACTGCCGGACTGCAGCCCTCCCACCTAGAAAAAAACAAAAGAAAAATGTAAAACAAAAAAAAAATCATGAGTCCCGATCCTCTGCGCATGCATGGACAACTCAGACTGCCTTTACCAGCAGTCCGGATATGGACAAAGAGGTACCCAGCAGTCATTGCTGTGAGATACCAGGAATCTGTGCGGTGATGACTGCACAGAACAGAGGAGCTCCGGACTGGTTCAGCCGCAGTCAGAACCAATGAGGAGGACTGAGCTGCTCTCGCGGGACTTTCAGTGCGTGGGCTTCATGGATTACTGCTGGACAAAGGCTTAAGGCTGGAGGTGTGTGTGTGTGTGTGTGTGTGTGTGTGTGTGTGTGTGTGTGTGTGTGTGTGTGTGTGTGTGTGTGTGTGTGTGTGTGTGTGTGTGTAAAATGCCCCAGTTACTATAAAAGAACAAATGGTGGTGGGTAGAGATACTCAGGCTTGAACCCTGTACCTTGGATGTAGGTGGCAAGGACTTGAATTCCCTATCCACCACCATTTCTAAAAAAAAAATTGCAGATTTTTGCCTCATATTTGTTCTGTTCCTCATAAAATCTGTGGTTTCTGTATCTACATTTTTCCTTGCTAAGTCTGTAGTGCAGTGGTGCACTGGTAGCATTGCTGTCTAACAGCTACAGGTTCTCTGGTTTGATTCTTGGCTGGGGTGCCTTCTGTGTGGTGTCTGCATGTCCTCCCATCTTACAAAGATGTGTCTGGTATTTCTCCCTGCTCTGCTGAAAATGGTCTTTTGTTCCAAGTCAGACTAGTTTCTTCGTTAAATTTTTAAAAATAACAGGCATTTGAATTTCAGACTTCATATTCTTCAGAAAGTACATGGTAACACACAATTGTTTATTCTAGCAGTTGTCTAAGTTTATAACATAGATATTTGAAATTTGTCCCTATTTATGGGACTGTATTCCCCCATTATTGGCTTTGTCCAGGTATTTTGTGCTAAGGTTGAGAGTTATCTATGGTGAGAACTGAATTCATTGAATGTGTGGGGGCTGTATTCCCCCCATTACTGGCTTTGTCCACATGTTTTTTTTGTTAAGAAGGTGAGAGCTATAGTGAGAACTGAATTCACTGAATATGTTTGGGGGCTGTATTCCCCTATTATTGGCTTTTTTCAGGTGTTTTGTGCCAAGAGGTTGACAGCTATGGTGAGAACTGAATTCACTAAATGGTAGCCATTTAAGTTCGTCTTCCTGTCTTTCACAAAACAGCTGATTTGGCATAGTGGTATGTTTCTCTGACTGTTTTGCACAGGGTCCCCTGGGTTAAAGACGTGGCAGTGAAATGTATGGTGGTAACACAGCATTTTATTCGAGCAACTTTCCAACATTATACAAGCAATGTTTAAAATGTGCCCCTGGTTTTTGGGCTTTTGTCCCGCCCAATAAATGTCGGCTTTTTCCAGATTTCTTGTGCTGCAAAGTTCAGAGATACAACTGTGTGTCGAGTAGATTTTATAAGGAGCTGAGAGCTGCAGGGGAACAAAACTTTAGTGCTGCTTATTCTGAGTCTGCTTGCATTGCTAATAGCAGAACAGGTAGTGTACCTTGATGCAGAAGGCTGTGGGTTCTACTCCCACAGTAGATAGATGCATTACTGATATTGTACTGTGTTGTAAAGTGGGTGGATACTGCAGTCCTTTTTGGCAAAGATAACTAGAGTAATAACTATGAACCTGTTATCAGTTTGCCATACAGTTCCTATTGCAATATTACTAGCTTATCTTTTTTTAATGCATGCAACATAGGCAATTTATTCCTCAAGGGCAACAGGCACTTTATTTGTAGATGAATAAACAATGACATATAACATTGTTTGCTAGCAGCAACCTCTTCATTGTTACAGATTTCTTTAATGTGGATTTATTTAGATGACTTTTACTACTTCAGAGATTGTGCATATTTACTGATACTGGTGAACTGTAGAAGGTTGAGTAGAATTTTATAATGGAAATGTTCTGATTTGGGTAGTTTTGTCATTGGTGCATGCATTTTGTTTCATTGTTTACTGGAAAAATGTTCAAAACAATAAATTTAAAATGCCGTCTAACCACTGTATTGTATTGTACAAGGAATATAATTTAGTACAATCAGGAAGGTGTATCAAAGAGCACATGTATGTTTCATGTGCAAGGGCCTATGATTTGAAAACATCCCAAAGTTAATCTTTATCTGCCACTGGAAAAATGTATTTTCTTTGAATGTGGGTTTCAATGCTGCTTCATTGAATGTGAGTTTCAAGGGCATAGAAGTTTTAATGCTAAGCCTGTTTTCATTGTGAGACTGTGTTGCTTTGTTTAGCAGATGTCTTAGTGTTTGTGCTGTAAAATGCAAAATAAAACTTTCAAATGAAATCCAAATCATCATAGAAGTAAAGCAGTATGCACATTAGTGTTTATGGTAAATGAAGTGAAATAGCCAAGTAATGGATCATTGGAATGGCTGCAGGGGGGAGGGCTCCATTCGACCACGATTTTATGAGGGGGAAGGGCGGCAAACTCAGACAGCCCCAGCTGAACTATACCTCCCAACTGTCCCGATTTTCACAGAATGAATAGAATTTTGCTTCTTATTTTTGGTTTGTCCTCATAAAATTTGGTTTTCTGGAAAATCCTTTAGGAAGGAAGTCACTATATAATGACGCACTGAGTTTCAGGCTTCATAACCTTCAGGAAAAATGCATGCGAAAGTAAGACCTGTTATTCTATCAACTGTCTTAGTTTATACAAGAGCAATTTTTAGTACTGTTTATATGTTCCCCCAATATATTTGGCCTCGTCCAGATTTATTGCATTAACAGGTTGAGAGGTACATGCAAATAAATTGCTTTATAGAATTAGGCATAGCCAAACCTCTCAACTGTCCCCGAATTTGGCTCAAAATGTTGCTCTTCCCCTAATAATCCCTCCGCAAAATAGCAATTTTGGAAGAAAACATGGATGGTTTACAATTAAGAAATAACTGTAATTATCAGTTATAAATTACTTTTATTTCAGAAATGTATGTAGATTCTTTTATTTTGTCAGCTGCTCAAGTTAGCAGTACTAATATTAAAAAGTGTCCCTTCTTTGACAGGTTCCCAGCTGTATTGTGTGGCTATTTTATATTTTTGCATCACATTTTTGGTCCATTTTTCATAAAATTGTGTTTTTTTTGGCAAATTAGTGGTAAATCATTAAAAACTGAAGTTAGAAAATAATGAGACATTCGAGTTTCAGGTTTCATATCCTTCAGAAAATTCATACTAATGTAAGACCTACTATTCTATTATCTTTCTAAGAGCAATATTTAAAAATTGTCCTTATTTTTGGGCCTTTGTCCCACTTCTATGTATGGCTTTGTCCAGATTTCTTGCTCTGAGGTTGAGAGGTATGACAAATGTGTCAGGGCCATCACAGTCAGCCAGAGACATTTCAAATTATGACATACTTGTTGCACCCCACTCTCCCATGTAGTGACTCTGGATGTGTCGAAGCAAGGCAAGGAGCAGTTATGCAGTGTAAATGTGCAGGGTGTAAATGTGCAGGGTATCCCCCCATCCAAGGTAGACACAAGTACTACAGTGGCTTTTCATCTGTTCTTGATTTTGCAGAATGGTCTGGTTTCTATCATATTTTTGTACTGTTGATTTATGCTTATTACTCAGAAAGTGCTTGCTGCTCTGTGTTTTAAGTAGCAATGCTTTAATGACTATCAGGTAAGCTTGTCTGAGATCATAACATGCAAGTAAGCTTTAATAAGCACACTGTTAAAGAATTGCCAATATTGAAAGCCTTTCTGTTGTTGCCATGCAGAGAATACTTAACTAGATAATGTATAAGCGTTTGGGTATTGAAATGCATATGACAGTATTTGTAATAAAGGATAGGATTACATTATTTTAAGAAGCTCGTTACACTTGTTGGAGACTTCCAGTGATCTCTGAGGGCTTTACCCGTAAACTAAGCAGAATGCCATTCATGTGTGGTCCATAACCTGTACAGTAATCCTTTAAGCAATGTATCTTCAACTTGTTTCTTGTTTGCTTTTCATTTTTTACTTTGATCATGTTTTCCCCATGAAACAAGTAGATAGTTGTCAGGCAGCAGGTCTTTTTTGGATAAGAAACATTTTTTACAAGTGAGGGCATCACAGAGATTGCTACTTTCAGCATGTTACTTGGTACTTTAATAAAGCTGAATATAAATTATAATTAGAACTGCAGTGCAAGGAGAAGCGGTTTGAGATGAATGCTGCTTGTTTTTCTTATACTTGATTTTGACTGGCATTCCAGTAATGTATTTAAAAAGTAATTTATTTTTTCATGCCTCACAGCCTTTTTGTTTCCATCTAGATATTAAGTAAGCTGTCATGCAGCCAATGCATTGAAATATTTTTATTCTTTTATACTTCATTTGTCTTGATTGGACTCTCATAATGAGGGTTTGGCACCCAGGGCAGCATATTTAATTAAAGTTAGTTTTTGTGGTTTTGAGCATAGCTCCTCCCCTTTCTAGTTGGCCACACCCCTTCCCATTGACCCCACCCATTCAGCTATCTCCTGCAGCCCCCCTTTGATTTGAAGTCACCAGCCGCCACTGCAGTTAATGTTCTTATACATAACACAAACAGAAAGCTACAATTCAAAGTGGACAGGGATGATGACGAAGCGGGGGGTTTAATTCAAGAAATAAGGAATGAATGACATTTTGGATGCAGACTCTTAAGGGTATTAATAGCAGTGCAATATTTATGCAAATGAGAAAGCAAAACTAATCAATACAAAAGCAGCACCAAATATATTTGAAGAAAAATATAGGAAAAGGTATCCAGACATGGACATTTTTACAATATAAAAAATAAAAAAACAAAGTTTCTTTTTCTTTAACTTCTCCATTACTAATCCTCTTCCACTTTTCTTCTAAGGTTATGGATTATCTGTGAAGTCAAAGATTTAGTGCAGAAAATCCAAATCAGATAACATCACAGAAGGATAGAGCAATGGATCCCCAAATTAAGGAGAAAACAGTGGAGTGGGAAACACCTGATCAATTGCCATATGAAGATACTTTGGAGCCTTCAATAGGAAACCAGTAGAAATGTTTAGTTGGAGTTGCACAACAAAGGAAGGAACAGGAAACGGAGGCAACTCTGACACAGTCAATGTTGTAGAATGATAGGCCAGTGAATTCCCATATGAAATAGCAACGAATGACACAGGATGAAACTTAACAGAATGTGGCACAAGAAGATGTTCTTGAACTTTCTATAAAATGCCTGCAGGAAATTGTAGATATTACAATTACATATTAAGATCAATGACAGAAATAGATTACAAAAAGTCAATAAAACCCAGAAAGTTAGAAGTTTGATAAAACAAATGAACACTGTAATTAGGACTGTTCATAGAGATTCATGGGACATAACAGAAGTAAATTGGATATACTACTGTGCAACTACATTAATAACAGATAAATTCTTACCACAAAAACACAGGTCAGTAAGGGAAAGGAAGGGGAGAAATTGAATTAAATAATGGAAGTATCAAATAGAGAAAACTATAAAGCAATTAAGACAAGATGTGTTACCATTAAAACAGTATAGAAGAGGGAAAAGATCAACAAAAATACTCAGAAAAATAGATGTGATAAAAGCAATCCTAGGTATCAAAACTAATCAGAATATATCGTGCACTGTCACAAATAATAAACTAAAAATATCAGCACAGGCAGAAAAACTTAGAAGATATATAGATAAACATAAAGGGAAAGTACAAAATAAGCAGTTTATTGATGACCCAAAAAAAGTTTTATAGAAAACTGGGAAACAAGCAAAAGGAATTGAAACACCACCAAAAAAGAAGAAATAGATAAATTTTGGAGAAAATCTATAAAGATCCTGTGGAACATAACAAAGATGCTAAATAGAAGTAAAAGAAGGCATAATAAATTCAAATGTACAGGATATGAAATGGGATGAAGTATTGAAAAGAGAGATTGAAACAAAGTGAAGAAAAGCTCCTAACTGGAAAACCCCAGGCCCAGATGCAGTACCTAACGTCTGGCTAAAGGTATTAACCTCTTTATATAAATATTTTGCTATGAGTAAGAACTGTTTATATGCATACCCTGAACAGCCACCAGCCTGGTTAACAATAGGAAAAACAATACTCCTGCTTAAGAGTGAGCCATCCTAAAAACTATAGACCAATAACTTGCCTTCTGACAATGTATAAAATTTACTCTGGAACTGATGCAGACAGAGTTTATAGTCATTTTGAAGAAAAAGAAAACTCAATCACGGCAATAGTACAAAAGGGTAAAAAAATGAAAGTCATATGGAACAAAGGATCATTTGTTAAATAAAGTCATAATGGAGAACTGTAAAAAGGGGAAGAATCTAAGTATGGCATGGACAGTCTATAAAAAAGCATTTGATGGTATCCCACATTCATGGATACAAGAGTGCTTAAAAATGTATAAGATACACTATACGCTGATCCATTACAGCGACCATGAAACAATGGCAAACTACTTTGCAGTTAAGCCATGGTAAAAGACAAATTATTATTCCAGGGATAAAAATTCAAAGGGGATAATTCCAGGGTGACTCTGTGTCACCGCTGCTCTTTTGTCTTTCCCTTAATCCATTAAGTTGTCTACTCAACAGATTAGGTTGTGGCTACAATTTGGCTTCCAGAAAACAACAAAGTATAAAACATACCACTCAAGCTCTTACTGCAATAAATCAGGACAGAGCCCAACAAAATTGGGGGGGGGACAAAGGCCCAAAAATAGGAACATATTTTAAATATTGCTCTTATAAACTCATAAAGTTGGTAGAGTAACAGGATTTGTTTTAATATACATTTCCTGAAGGATTTAAAGTCTGAAACTCAAATGTATGTCATTATTTAGTGACTTCAATCCTCAGAGTATTCCAGTGGTTTGCCAGAAACCACAAATTGTATGAGGAATAAACCAAAAATATGAGCCACAAATCTGGACATTCTGCAAAAACCTGGACAGTTGAGGGGTATGGTAAAGGGGTCTATATTATATCATCAAACGCTTAAAAAAGCGAACGCTGATTGATCGACCTTATTTAAGTGAAAGCTTACAAACTCGAACTGTCAGATCAGTGATTTTTTTCCCAGGGAAAAAAATCGCTGATCCAAAACACATACACACAACACAAGCACACCAAGCAAACAGAAATCCACACACATACACCTAAAATCTGATACCTAACCCTACACTAAACTATGCACACACCACTAACTACCCACTTACCTTAACCCAAACCCTAACCCTAAGGTCCGTCACTATCGCACATTCACCTCACCCGCTCCCTAACCCTAACTCACTTAAATCTGCCCTAACCCTCTTGTCCACTCAATCGCACACACACCTAACCCAAGCCTTAACCCTAACTCACCTAAATCACCCTAACCATCACATCTACACAATCGCACACTTACCTGAATCCGACCGGTAACTTTCCACCATACCACTGAAAATACCAAAGCAACAGAAACAGACAACCGAATTCTTTCCCTAGGAAAAAATTTGAGTTTCTGCTGCTTCGATATTTTGCAGTTTCGCGAAAATACGTTTGATCAATCAGCGTTCGAGGATATAATATAGACCCTGGTAAAGACTACTCATCTTCTTTTTGTAGATTTAAAACTGTACAGTTCATCAGATGAGGTACTGAATCTACAACTGCAAGTTGTCAAAACTTTTCAGATGATATAAGAATGTCATGTAGTCTTGATAAATGTACAAAAGCAACCTTTATGGCACAAAAGCTGCAGCATCAAGAAAACATCAGTTTGGGACAGGAATGTGATATAAAAAAAAAACTTGAGCAAGAGGGAGTATGTTAATATTTGAGAATTGATCAACAATAAAACATGAACAAATATGAATAAAACTTAGTAAGGAATATTTTAGAAGACTTAAATTAATATTGAAAAGAGTGTTGACATCTAGAAACAAAGTCCAAGTTATAAACCAATTTGCTCTTCCTGTCTTAACTTAAGTTTTGGAGTGATCGACCCCAAAAGATGTTGGACAGGTTGGACAGGAAAACAAAAAGAATGCTTTGTGTTCATCAAATGATTAATAAAAATCAGTGCATACCAAAATGATATAATGCTAAGTAGTCCTATCTCTCCGTAATTCTTGCTGGATGGGCTCAGAGCCGATATTCGTCTTTGACTCGGCCGATACTAAAGCTCGAGAGCTTTTACTGGCTCAAGGCTAGTCCCTATCCCATGGTGCCTCACAGCAATTCCCCAGATCTTGTTTGCCACAAAAGCTTCAAGGTTGTGTCTTACTGGCTCTTTGGCTGAGGAAAACGATTTTTTTACTATATGTGGTCCTTTTCTACCTTTTTTCTATCTGATATATATATATATATTGATAGTTTTTTCTTTCTTCTGCATCTGTTTTTTTGAAAGTTTTCAACCCCTATTCCCCCCTTAGGACTGTAAGGCCTGTTTGTCTGTGTGGTGACTGTTAAAAAAAAACTTCTCTTTACAACTTTATTGTTGTAAACTGTTATTTTTTTTGTCTTAGTGTTTAAGAATGTCTAAAGATTAAGATAAGGATCACAAGGATCATCGTCCTTCGGGGTTCAAAAAATGTGACAGGTGTGCACAGAAAATGTCTCTTACAGACAGCCACACCAGTTGTGTATATTGTCTTGGCGAAGCCCATTTACAGGAACCCTGCATCTTCTGTCACCCTTTTAGTACAAGAGTGTTGACCGAAAGGAAGAGAAAACTCATTGACAGGGGTCTCATGACCAGTTCCTTCCAGGAACAGCTGGAACTTGGTCAGGCTGCTCCAAAATCTTCAAAGAGAAAATCATCGACCCCGACTTTGGAGCCGACCAAAAAGTCTAAAGCGTCGGAACCGAGGAGTACTGCTTCCAACTCTGCTTCATCTTCGGTGCAGTCAATTTCATCAATTCTGAGACAGTCTTCGGTACTGAAGATTTTGCCCAACATTGAGACTGTATCTCCTACTTTGAGATCTTCTATTTTGGAGAGAAGGAGGTCTCCTTTGGTCTCCACCAGAACCTCCAGGACCCTATCAGATGAGGACATCGAGATGGTGAAGAGGTTGCTTTCGAATCCAGCTCTGGCTAGAAAATTGACCCCTCAGACCCAAAGGTCTTGGAGCCGACCCCCTTACCGATCACTGTTCCTCTTCTGACTGCTTTGCTCTTGGAGCCTATTACGTCAGGTTCCTCTGTCTTTGACCCTTCGGCTCTGGGAATTCAACCTGTTTCCTCGGAGCCAATTACTTTATCCTTGATGGCTCAGTCTGGAGCCGAGGGTTCTCGACTCCGAGGGGGACAGTCACCCAGGGTTCTCATCAGAACCGGCCCTCCCTCTCGGAGCCTCGGCTCGACTCAGCTTGGCTTCCACTTCTGCTTCGGAGCTGTTCCCTCTTGCTAGGAGTCGACCATCCACCGCCTTGGAGCGGAGGTCTTCTTCGGAGCGGGGGAAGGCTTTCCAAGCTATAGAAAAGGCTTTATCCTCTTTGGAACCTGTGTCCCACCAGCAACAGGCAGCAACCTCTCCCCCCCTGCCACCCCCACAGAGTATGGAACCAGAGGCCCAAGTAGCCCCCATTGGAGGTGCCCCCTCTTCCGAGACCTCCCCAGATTATCCCACTGGAGAGCTCCCTCAGAAGAGGTTATGTAAGAGGAAACATGTCGACTCCCCTGAGTCTGTCACATCAGACACTGATTTAGAAGAATCAGAAGAATCCCCTAGATCCCCCTCTGAGGATGTCTCCTTCTCTGACATCCTGGAAATCCTTAGAGGGGTGATTGGAAGACCTCTACAGTGTATCTTGAGGCCTTTGGCTCCCAACCTTTCACCTCTTGGGTGACACCGCCTTATGACCAACTTTTGGGCGTCATATCGCGGAAAGCATGGACCTCTCCAGATTCAGTGGAAGGCGTCCCAAGGAGGCCAAACAAATTTATGACAGCACCTGAGGACAAGTCTTTCCTTAGTAAGGGAGTTCCAGTTGATGCTATGGTGATAGCAGTGGCCACCAAGAGGGAATTATCTGAAACGTCTTCTAATATCCATCCTCCTAACAAGGGGTCCAGGACGATGGATAGGTATGGGAAGTGTACTTTTTCTTCAGTGGCATTTACACTAAGATCACTGAATTACCTGACTCATTTTACTCTTCTTCAGAGGGATCTCCTGAAAGAGTTAGGAGATACCCTCCAGGGTTCAGTAGCTCTGGGTTCCATGAACAAGGTTTCTGCGCAGCTCTCCACCCTTACTTCCATAGCTAACTCCTCCATGAGGCTGATCTCATATGCAGCAGATGGAGCAAGCAGGGCAGCCGCAGCAGGAATATCCCTCAGGAGACATTTGTGGATGTGTCTTTGTAATTTTATGGAATCATTCAAGTCTTCCTTCATTAACGTTCCCTTTGGTTCATCTCTTTTTGGACCCCAAGTGAAAGAGAGATTGACTAGGTGTGAACAGGAAGGAAAAACCTTATTTGCCATTGGAGTCCATTTCTCTCTCTCATCCAGACCCTATCCCAAGGGTAATACAGGAGGGAAAATGTGGTTCCACAAATCCCAGAAAGGTTTTCCTCAGGCACAAGGTCAACCCTCCCCAAGGGGCAGAGGGGGAGGATATAATGGAAGATGCTTCCCTCGCGGCAGAAGAGGTCCGCAACATCAGAGAGACAAAGAAGCTTTCTCTGATCGTCCCTTACATCGACCCTGAGGGGTTGCCCGACTGTCCATCTCTGCAGGCAGTCGGGGGTTGTATATCGCTGTACCCAAGCACCTGGCTAACTATCACTCATGATCGTTGGGTACACACAATAATATCCAGAAGATGTTCTTCGTGTTTCACTGTTGCAGTCATTACATTTGGGTTATCTGCTTGCAGTAGCCCTCAGTCAGCCTGATTATCAAAATCTTGGGTCCTGCGTCGGTTGCTGTCTCATTTTCCATGACATCAGGTAGTCAGGGGTATAAAGCATGCAGCCGACGACATTACATCAGTCTTTTTTGCCATGTGGTGCCCAAAGCAGAAGCAGTTCGCAAGTGCCGGTCAGCCGACTCCTGAAATTTTTGTTTTTGAGTTTCAGAACCGAAGTCTTCAACTAAAGCTAAGTACCCCGTTGGGGAAACTTTTTCTTGCTCCAAACCAATGTCAGTAAAAGTCAATAATTGAACTGCAAACCTGCTAGCGAAAAAAACAAGTAAGCCAGAAGCCAAAAATTTAGCGCTTTCATCCACTGTTTAATACGTGAACTTCCTCAGAAACATTTTTAAATGATTTCCAGTTCCTTAAATAACTTACTATACAGGAAATGACATCATAACCATTGAAACTAAAAAAATAATAACAAATGTGATTTTCTACAATAATAACAATGTGTTATCATGATAGTAAACAGTAAAAAAATAAAAAAAATATGTATATATATAAATACATAAATGCGATCATAAAAATGCAATATTAATTCATACTGTATAATGCAATGGTAATCAACGTGAGCAGATGAGATACATATCCAAAGAACTCTCCCACATTTACACAACAATCACATGCACACACACACACACACACACACACACACACACGCACACACAAAAAATATTATGACAATCACTATGAATATGTAAAGTGCACATATAAAAAAATATATATATAGAAAATGTATATGAAAAAATAAAATATAATATATACACACATATACATTCACAAAAATATATGTAATTTATATGAAATGTAATATATGTATAAAGCAGAAAATATATGAATGATACCATATCACTGGAAAAATGAGGGTGATGTAAAAATGTATGTGTACACACAAGTACACCCACACACACAACACACTCACAACACAAATAGATCACGTCCGTATGTTCATAAAAAACTATCTATACTTCAAAAAACATTTTAAATTGATGTAATCATTGAGGCCAGGCAACCTGTCAGCCCCCAACAAAAGTTGCCACAATGTCTCCTTACATTCTAAGACATTGTTTAAATCTCCTCCAAAATCACTAGTGTTAATTTTTTCCAAAACTGAAAATTGGAATTTCTTAAAATCTCTACATGTTAAAGAATGTTTGGCCAAAGAATTGAGCTTATCTTTGTTTTTTATAGCCAAATTGTGCTCATAAATTCTTCTTTTTAGAAGCCTTTTGGTTTTTCCTATATAATAATGCTCACATGAAACACAATTGGCGATGTAAACAACATAATCAGAATTACAGTTGTAATAACTCTTAGCCCAAATGGTGTAATTAAGAGATTTTATCTAGTATTGCTAATGAATCTACACTGCCTACAGTTATTGCATGCATAGGTTCCCCACTTTATACTGGCTGCTCTTGTCATATCCTGATACCTATAGTGATCTGTCTCCAGCATGGATTTTAAATTGTTTACTCTTTTGTAAGTGAAAGTGGGTTTCATCCCTAGAGTACCAACCAAATATTTGTTCCCTAATATCATTTTCCAATTGTTGACAATAATATCCCTGATAAACCACATTTCGTCAACAATCGGTAATGGGAATGCTAGGTGGTGACTACTGGTATTCTCAAAAACTGTGGAACCAGAACTTAAACCTATCTGACTAGAAAAAAGAATCGGTTTGGCAACCCCCTTCCTTAAAGAAATAACCTATTTTTGTATTTTTTGAATCCAATCTAAGGCATAACCTCTGTACAAGAATAGTGACCTTAAAAATCCTACTTCACTTAGAAATACATCATCATCAGTGGTGAGCCTACTCAAACGAATAATTTGGCCCTTCACTACTCCTTTTTTCATATGTGTAGGATGTAAACTGTCCTTGTGTAAATACTGGTTCGCAAAAACCTCTTTCCCATATATCTGACTATTCAATGTATTATTAACTGCATCTATACTAAGAAGGACATCAAGAAAGGGAATATTATCCCCAAAACCACTCATTTTGAAGACCAAAAAGTCAGTGCTATGATTCAAATCTGTCACCAAGTCAGAAAATTCTTCAAAAGTGCCAGTCCACAAAAAAAGTAAATCATCTATAAATCTAAAATATGCAGGTGCCCTATTAAAAAGATGATGTTTAACCAAAAATTTAAGCTCCCAGTTTGCCATAACCAAATTGGCAAAAGCTGGTGCCACGCTCGCTCCCATTGCTACTCCCGAAATCTGTTGATAAATGTATTTACCAAATCTGAAGAAATTATTCTCTGGAACTATCTCCATTAGATCACAAATGGTGCTGACCTTGTGTTTCTCAACATCAGAATATAAAGTCAGGTATTCCCTCAAATATTCTAATCCTTCTGTTTGCTTAATAGCAGTGTATAAGGACCTGACATCAAGAGTAGCAAAACTGACAGAACTAGAAGAAACATCTAGATTCCTTAATTCTTCCAATAAATGCCAAGAATCTCTAATGTAAAATTTAGTTCTCTGTACAATAGGATTCAAAATGTAGTCAAGCCAAATAGATATATTCTCAGTTTTGGAATGTTTTGCAGAAATAATAGGTCTAAAAGGTGGGTTGTGCTGGTCGACATGTAATTTTGGAATACCAAATAATGTAGCCAATTTTGGGTGTTCAACCAACAAATATTCGTAACTCTGATGATCTAATTCTCCTTGGCAAAACATGTCAAACAACAGTGTATCAACTCGTTGAAAACTTTTTTTAACAACATTAACACTAGTCACTTTGTATGTCTCACTGTCCCTTAACATGTCTATCATAGATTCATTATATTGAATGGTATCCATGACCACAATTTTACCCCCTTTGTCGGCCTTCATTGTTCTGATATCAGAATTTTTACATAAATCTTGCAAAGCTCCCTTATCAGATGAGCTTACATTGTCATCACTTACATGACCTGTCATCCTACGAAACTCATTTTCACATTGATTTTGAAACATTTGCAAAGTAGTGTGCAATGGGGGGTTAAAAGTACTAGCTTTTTTAGGCCCAGTCGTGGAGGGAGTTTGAACAGTAACCAACACATCATGCATTATATACTGTAGATTCAATTTTCTTAAATATAATCTAAAATCTATTAACAATCTACCAATGTTAACTCTATTATTAGGTATAAATGAAAAACCTTTTTTCAAAACATTAACAGTTTCAGTAGATAAAGCAACACCAGATAAATTAATAACATTAATACTGAAATCTTCAGCTTGTCTTGTAGTGTTCACTTGAATTTCCTCTGGTTGGGGTATCTCCCTCTCCCTTTCCCCTTTCATTTGTTGTGGGGCGTATTGTTCCACTTCTGAGTCTGTTTGTTTGCTGACACTACCAGCAGAAAAGGGCCTTGATTTGGTCCCTGCTTCCCATTAACAAGTATTTCAGCATAATTTCCATTAGATGAATTGTTAGAATGTTGGTTATTAAAGTCAGAAATAGCGCCGACTTCCACATTAGATGCACTATTGTGTCCAATGTTTCTGTCAGAACCTCTGAAACCAACATCATTAGTTGTTGAAAATGCTGTAGTATTTGTAGCTTCCTTAGCCCCACTATTTAAAGCAAGACTTCCACTGTCACTGCTGTTGTGAGTCATAACAGAAGGGTCTTCTACCCTATCTTGTAATAAATAAGCATGTTTGGCTTGGTAAGCCAAAATGTCTCTTTTTAATTTATGTTGTTTTCTGGTCACAATGGAAGCCCGGTGCCTGTCAGCCTTCGCTTCTACAACGTTGTATAAAAGGATGTAATCTTTAAAACATCCAAAGCATTTGATTTTCTCATCTAGTGATTTGATATTTTCCCTAATAGTCTCAAGTTCTTTCAAGTAATGTTCAACCAAAAAACCCATCATAGTGATGCCGGTATTGTTGTAAAGCTCAATACGTTTGGTGCTCAATTCATCACCAAAAGTTACACAATTAGGGAACTTGGCTGTCCTTAAGCCCTGAGGCACAATTTTCCTATTTATACATTCACTCAAATAGGATACCTCTAGCTCTAATGTGACAAACCTAAAAACATTTTTTCTAGGTCATATATGCTCTTTTTACAGTTAATAGTGTCAGTATAAGCACTGTCATTCATCGACTTACTTGCTGCTGAATCTGATGCTTGAACTTGAATGTCAGCAAACGGATTATTGAAAGATTTGCAAATATAATCCCACACATTACTCTCGTTTAGTCCCTTGTTTATGGTGTTCAACACCGTAGTCGATGCTTTAGCTGAACAGCTAGTGCTAGCTGTGACGTCACTTCCTGTGTCGTCTGGCGGTAATTCTGAAACTGTAGCTGTTGAAAACTTCTCGTTAGTACCTTTAGCTAAACCAACCACACTGCTTACAGAATCACTAGCGATATCCAACTTAGAATGTTCCTTATACATAGTAGAATCAAAAGTGTCTTTAACTGTATTGACAATAAAAGCGATGAGTTCTTCTTGTGTCTTCTCACCCACAACCTTAGCAGGACTAGAGCCACTGGCAGGAACTGGATACACAGTCAATTCCAAAAGACTGTCTTGACTGCTTGAATTGGCACTCTCAGCTGCCATGGTAATTCACCAGCTAGACCACGGATCTCAAAAAATTACTGACAACCAAACAAAATGAAAAAATGAACTGCAGACCTGCTAGCGAAAAAACTAAGTAAGCCAGAAGCCAAATATTTAGCGCTTTCATCCATTGTTTAATACGTGAACTTCCTCAGAAACATTTTTAAATGATTTCCAGTTCCTTTAATAACTTACTATACAGGAAATTACATCATAACCATCGAAACTAAAAAATAATAACAAATGTGATTTTCTACAATAATAATAATGTGTTATCATGATAGTAAACAGTAATAAAATAAAAAAAATAAAAAAAATATGTATATATATATATATATATATATATATATATATATATATATATATATAAATACATAAATGCGATCATAAAAATGCAATATTAATTCATACTGTATAATGCAATGGTAATCAACGTGAGCAGATGAGATACATATCCAAAGAACTCTCCCACATTTACACAACAATCACACGCACACACACACACACACACACACACACACACACACACACACACACACACACACACACATACATATATACAAACCCCACACATACACATACACACGCACACACACACGCACACACACACGCACACACACACGCACACACAAAAAATATTATGACAATCACTATGAATATGTAAAGTGCACATATAAAAAATGTATATATGGAAAATGTATATGAAAAAATAAAATATAATATATACACATACATATACATTCACAAAAATATATGTAATTTATATGAAATGTAATATATGTATAAAGCAGAAAATATATGAATGATACCATATCACTGGAAAAATCAGGGTGATGTAAAAATGTATGTGTACACACAAGTACATCCACACACACAACACACTCACAACACAAATAGATCGCGTACGTATGGTCATAAAAACCTATCTATACTTCAAAAAACATTTTAAATTGATGTAATCATTGAGGCCAGGCAACCTGTCAGCTATTCTTGTATAGAGGTTACGCCTTAGATTGGATTAAAAAAATAGAAAAAGGTTATTTCTTTAAGGAAGGGGGTTGCCAAACCGATTCTTTTTTCTAGTCAGATAGGTTTAAGTTCTGGTTCCACAGTTTTTGAGAATACCAGTAGTCACCACCTAGCGTTCCCATTACCGATTGTTGACGAAATGTGGTTTATCAGGGATATTATTGTCAACAATTGGAAAATGATATTAGGGAACAAAGATTTGGTTGGTACTCTAGGGATGAAACCCACTTTCACTTACAAAAGAGTAAAAAAATTAAAATCTATGCTGGAGACAGATCACTATAGGTATCAGGATATGACAAGAGCAGCCAGTATAAAGAGGGGAACCTATGCATGCAATAACTGTAGGCAGTGTAGATTCATTAGCAATAGTACTAGTGTATTCATAAAATCTCTTAATTACACCATTTGGGCTAAGAGTTATTACAACTGTAATTCTGATTATGTTGTTTACATCGCCAATTGTGTTTCATGTGAGCATTATTATATAGGAAAAACCAAAAGGCTTCTAAAAAGAAGAATTTATGAGCACAATTTGGCTATAAAAAAACAAAGATAAGCGCAATTATTTGGCCAAACATTCTTTAACATGTAGAGATTTTAAGAAATTCCAATTTTCAGTTTTGGAAAAAAATAACACTAGTGATTTTGGAGGAGATTTAAACAATGTCTTAAAATGTAAGGAGACATTGTGGCAACTTTTGTTGGGGGCTGACAGGTTGCCTGGCCTCAATGATTACATCAATTTAAAATGTTTTTTGAAGTATAGATAGTTTTTTATGAACATACGGACGTGATCTATTTGTGTTGTGAGTGTGTTGTGTGTGTGGGTGTACTTGTGTGTACACATACATTTTTACATCACCCTCATTTTTCCAGTGATATGGTATCATTCATATATTTTCTGCTTTATACATATATTACATTTCATATAAATTACATATATTTTTGTGAATGTATATGTGTGTGTATATATTATATTTTTTTTCATATACATTTTCTATATATATATATATTTTTTTATATGTGCACTTTACATATTCATAGTGATTGTCATAATATTTTTTGTGTGTGTGTGTGTGTGTGTGTGTGTGTGTGTGTGTGTGTGTGTGTGTGTGTGTGTGTGTGTGTGTGTGTGTGTGTGTGTGTGTGTGTGTGTGTGTGTGTGTGTGTGTGCGTGTGATTGTTGTGTAAATGTGGGAGAGTTCTTTGGATATGTATCTCATCTGCTCACGTTGATTACCATTGCATTATACAGTATGAATTAATATTGCATTTTTATGATCGCATTTATGTATATATATATATATATATATATATATATATATATATGTATATATATACATATTTTTTTATTTTTTTTTTATTTTTTTACTGTTTACTATCATGATACATTATTATTATTGTAGAAAATCACATTTGTTATTATTTTTTTAGTTTCGATGGTTATGATGTCATTTCCTGTATAGTAAGTTATTTAAGGAACTGGAAATCATTTAAAAATGTTTCTGCGGAAGTTCACGTATTAAACAGTGGATGAAAGCGCTAAATTTTTGCTTCTGGCTTACTTGTTTTTGTCGCTAGCAGGTCTGCAGTTCATTTTTTCATTTTGTTTGGTTGTCAGTAATTTTTAAAAGTCAATAATTGTATTTCTTGTGGAAAGCAAATACCTCATAAAGATTTTAATTCATACTGTATTCCTTGCCTAGGCTCTGACCACGACGTACCTCACTGTTGGTTTTGTGCCTTATTTAAACCATGAACTATTCATCATCTGTACATTTTTGCTTCTAAATATTTTGGTACTCAGTTTAATTATCCAGATATGTCTTTGGTAAGCCACCTGACTAACAACATTCCAAAAAAAGACAAAGATAAAGACAGAGACAGGCCGCCTAGGTCCAAAGCTGCAGACGGCGCTTCTCCTAAGCTAGTCGCCAGTTCACCGGTACTCAGTGAGATGCTTTCGCAGACTGTTACCCACTACTTTGGATTCGCAGACCTCTACTGAGACCCATTCGGAGTCCGGTTTGTCGTGAGATGCTTCAACTGTGGAACCTGCGGATGTCTCTACCTTGGATGGGTCCGGAGCCGCTGTGCAGGCAACGTCTTCTGAGGGTGTATTCAGGCCTACTAACTTGCATATTAAACCAACACCATCTTCTTCTTCTTCTAAGCCTAAAACTTGAACCATGCCTAGGAAACCGATGCCCAGACCGCATAGTCAGGCCTCTATGCCTAAAAAACAAATGATAAGAATGGCTGAATACCTTATTACTTTAATCAGGAGAAGCCAACCTTCCCCCTCTAAGAGACCTAGGACTGAATTTGCTTATGATACGTCTGACCAGGATTCTGAAATTTCAGTCTCCTCTCATGACCAGGATTTACCCTTATCTACCTATGAGGATTCTTATGCAGAGGACTCTATTCCCTCTGCTTCTCCCCCAGAGGATTTTTCTTTTGGTGAAACCTTGCATACTCTTAGGGAGCATTTTCACTGGGAAAGTCAAGATTACTCTGATTCTAAAAAGAGGCTTAGAGATTTCTTACTCTTGCCCCAACACAGGCCTTTAGCTATCCATCCTGTTATGGACATTGTTGACAATGCCTTTTTGGAATCTAGCTTGGCCCTTGACTCTTTACCCCCTGCTCCAAGAAAACCTGACAGATATTACACGGTTTCTGATTCTCACAAGTTCCTTTTTAAAAATCCTACTGCAGATCCTGAGACCATTTCACAGGGACCCAAGGGCATTAAGGCTACTACTGCCAAAAATCCTATCCCCTCTGATAGAGATTCCAGGGCTCTGGATAGATGGGGTAAGAAGGTATACACCTCTGCAACCTTGGCCATCAGGGCCTTAAATTGCCAGTTTCATATGTTAAAGTATCATCAGCATATTATTGGATTGCTTAAACAGAAAATGATGATTCCTGATTGTGCTGAAAATAAGGATTTACAGGATTTAATGCATTCTGCTGAACAGGTTGGAAAACATACTTTGCAATGTGGTTTTGATTCACTAGAGGCATCTTGCAGGGCTGCTGTCACTGGGTCTGTACTTAGGAGGCATGCTTGGCTTAAGGAGCAATCGTTGCCAGATCATGTTAAAACTAAATTGCTGGATGCTTCCTTAAATCAGGACTACCTGTTTGGCAACAAAGCAGAAGAAGTTCTTAAAAAGATGGAGGAAAAAGCTAAATCTATGCAAAGTGTTAAAGATTTCTTACAAGTGCAGCCTCCTAGATTTAGTAGGCATTGGCCCTCAAAAAATTGGTCCTTTCCTGCCTCTTTCAGGCCTTCTCAGTTCAAACCAGAACCAGCAGAACACCCAGGCTTCAGTCCCAGGGTATGCACAGGTCTAAGCAGTGGGGGGCTCCCACTTCCAAATCAGGGAGTAGTAAGACTCCCCCCTATGATAAGCTGTCTTAATGACTTAACTTTGAAACTTCCAAGGACTTCCCTACTGACTGCTCCTTTAGGGGGAAGATTGCTCTGCAAGCAAAAAATGGGGAACTCATTACCCAGGACAAATGGGTTTTAAATATAGTTTCCCAAGGGTACAGATTTCACTTCTACACATTACCAACCCCAAACGGTTGGCCAGATCTACCCCCAAATCAGTGGGCAGAGGCTCAAAAGCAAGTACTCTCCCTCTTAAGATTAAAGGCTATTCAGACTATACCAGAAGAGGAAAAGGGACAAGGTTTCTACTCAAGACTTTTCCTGGTACCCAGAAAAGACAACTCATAGCATCCTATCCTGGATCTGTCTATCCTAAATACCTTTTTGTTGATTCCAAAATTCAAGATGCTAACTCTTCACCAGTTGCTTCCCATGATAGGCAAGGATGCCTGGTTGGCAACACTGGATTTAAAGGAAGCGTACCTGCACATCCCAGTCAGGGAATATTGCTGAAAATACCTACACTTCAAAGCAAGCTGCATGCACTACAGTTCTCTGCACTGCCCTTTGGCTTATCTACTGCACCCAGGGTATTCACAGAGTGCCTAGCTCCAGTCATTGCA